>NW_019268610.1:308704-390951 GCF_002738365.1 Cucurbita moschata | reverse complement strand
TTATATATATATATATATATTTTTCTTTCCCGGGTCGTTACACTTAGCGTTTGAAGGCTCCAACATTCTCCTGCAACATGCTCACGTTACCTAGTTCTCGGTTCTAAGAGGGAAGACAGTCCCGACATACCAACATGTTTTGTTCCCACTAACATACTTAGAGGTCATCCAACATAATGAAAATTACACTTAATTTTTTAGGTCATGTGATTGAGCCATTGAAAAGAAATTTACACGTTGTTTGTATCTACTAGGAGAGGTGTCGCCTAATACCGTTTATAACACCACATGCATAGGATTCATATAAGGATTCATAATTTGAAGTCGATATTTGATGGCACCGACATTCCTATGCAACCCTAGCGACATGGTTAAGTTACTTACACCTAGTTTCTAAGAGGTGAAGAATATCACCAAAGACTGACATGGGTCATTTCGACATAATTTGATCTCAATCATATTCTTCTTAGGAAATTTTCTAGGAGGATACCCAAAAACAATTGCTTCCTGGAAAACACACTTAATTTTAAAGTTCCTACGATTGAAACTCTTATATATATATATATATATATATATATATAATTTATAATGCCTCGCGCCGAAGATTCAAATCAAGATTCGAAATTCAGATTCAACATCTGATGGTCTCGACATTCCACTCTAACAAGATCACATTACTTACTCCTTGTTTCTAAGAGTGAAAACTATCCCCACAGATCAACACGAGTCATTTTAACATATTTTATCCTCACTCAACATATAATTAATCCATGAAAAATACACATAAAGTTATATATACAATTTGTAATATCTATACATACAATTATTTTATTGACATTTCCCTTAATATTATCATAAAATTGAAATATCGACTTTTAAAATGAAGAACAACAAAACAGAAAAAATAAATAAATTAGATTGACAAGTACCAAAAGAAGAGACGAGGAACAATATCATCGCACCAATGAAAGCCAAGTTGAGACTAAGTTTGTTTGCCATTATGTTGTATTGTAAAATGGTTTGATGGGGTGAGGTGAGTTTCATTGTTGTCCATCCCATGATGGAACATTCAATTACTTTACTAATATTTGATTTTAGAAATACAACATTAAATGGGATGTTATGAATTTAATACACGAAGAAATATTATGATGAACAAAATTAACCTACAAGTTCACAAAAGGGATGCATGTAATGAATTGGGATCATTTAATCATTTAAAAAAAAAAGATATATCATTTTAATAACTACAACATATTCTAAACCTATATCGATCACGGCCAAGAACAAGATGATTGCAGCTAGGAAAGTGAACTTGATAGAAATGTTCTTGTCCATGACTTTGGGAGGGATTTTAGAGCTTTTTGGGTGATGATAATTTTGTTTGTCTTCAATTTTGTACCCAAAACTTTTATATAATTGAGGAATATTTGATAAACTAGGTAATATGAAACCAAAATATGGTATGATAACCCAAATGGGAATAACTAAAAAAACTAACGTCAGCCAATGAATTTATCTAAATTCGATGGTAATGATGATGTGATTCAAATAGAAATACTTTTGACTTCTAAACAAATACTTCAAAAGTTTATTTTTAATGGTAGAATGAATATTGAAAAGTACTTGGATGGTGACCCTAAAGTGACTCTGTAAAACGAAATTAAAAAAGATAGAATAAATATAAATAAATGTTGGATTTAGCATAAAAGATTTCGTTCTATAGCCTCCATAGGAGAAGCCAACAACCGTTTATATGTCCTTTTCATTACTGTAAATTTTTTTTAATGATAGAATGAATATTGAAAAATACTCAAGAAGTGACCCCATTATTAAGGTCGAGAAATGCACGTATGCAAATATGATTTTGTGTCTTGTGGATTAAAACATCATGTTTTGGCTTTGGCTCTAATTTCATTTATCGGTGGATTTGGATGCATTGTACTTTTCTTTCTACACACTCCACACGCATGCTCTCCGCTTGGGTTCTAGATGCTCTACTTTATTTTTCTATTGAGGATAAACCTAAACCAGAACTGGAGAGATAGTTGTCCATATAATAATGAGGGATGTATAAATTCTCAAGAAGAGAGGAGCAGAGATGATCCCCAGACCGACTAGATTCCATAAGGGAATTGAAAGATAGGTCTACTAAACTGTCTCATCATAATATAATAATCGCAAGCATAATATAAGTAATTATAACAATGATTTTTAGATAACTCTCTTTCTTGCCCTTCAAAATTGAGCATTTTCTAAACATTGTTACTATATCACACTACTCATCTTTTTAAATAGAAACTAACTGCACACGGAAGACGAGAGTATGTATGAACTATGGAGCTATAGAGTTCGAGATAGATTCGAGTCTCGATTTTTGACTCATGATGTTGTTGTCATGTATATGATTCTTTATGGTACGTTGTTATGAATAATTTGTTGCATTAAATAGCTTCATGTGGAACTAGCATGTCAGTGTATCTTGTATTCGTATGATATACTATGACCCAAAACCTTGAAAGGCACATGAACTAAACAAAAATATCGTTTATTTATTATGAGAGTGTAAATACAGGGTCACATCGATCGAGTTCTCTATGATCATCTTCATAATATTGACTAGTTGTTGAGAGGCACTTCTTTGATCTTCTTGTTGTCCTCTAAATGAATGTTCTTACTCATCCTGTGAGAGTTGGAGTTGAAGTTGAAGGGATGCTTGTTGCCATGACAGAAGCAGATGTTTAATTTACAATCACAAAAAACATTATCCCTGCAATCATCTGAAGTCTTGCATGAAATACCTTTAAGATAGCTGCCTTTTGTGCCTAATGGTTTGCTTGTACCTGCATACCTAAACAATTTCCCATCAAATTTGAGTCATCTATCACGTATTGTAACACCCTAAAAGTGAAGGAAAGCCACTTATGCAAGACCCAAAAGATCCAAGGAAAAAAATTATGAGGATTAAGCAAGGAAGCGGGACTTAGTAAGTCATTTCTATACTCTAAGGAGTAATCTTAAGGACTTAAGACCTTTGGAGAAGGATTGGAATGAAAGGATAAGCGAAAGGGACGAAAATGTCATTTTTCCAATTATCAAGGATCTTGCCAGATTTTTAATTCCTTATCTAGAAGGAATTTCAAGATGTTCAAGACCGGAAAAATGACCAACAAGAGATGAATAATTTTTAGGAAAATTATGGACTTTTCGAGAAAATAATAATAAAATATTCGGAAAGTGAAAAATTACTTAAATACCCTTGAAGTTAAGGATAATTACGGATTTGCCATTCTGCTAAAAAATCAGAACCTTAACAGTGCCGTCTGCATAAAATCCTTCGACTCTCGACTCTCAGCCATTGGATCTCCTCCAAACTTTTATATATTCTAGAAAACTCATGGATCGTCACATCCAACGGCTAGGATTCAAAACCAAAGTTGGTGAGGCTCTGATCGGACTAGATATTTGCGACGGATTCTTCAGAAAATTCAACCGACAATTCACGATGATTCTGGAGCTCCCAATGTTGGTTTAAGTTTCCCCTATAAATTCTGTAGTTGGGGCAATCGTTTGGAACAAGAATCGAGCAAGATTTTGGGTCAATGTTGGTTTAAGTTTCCCCTATAAATTCTGTGTTTAGATTTTGGGTCTCCTACTCTCAGGTTTCTTCCAAATTCGAGAGCAATTCTCCACCATTTCCTTTCAAACTTGTTCCTATAGCTTCTAAACAGCATTACCCACAAGTTCTATGAAGGAATAGAGTCCTGAAAGTGCCTAGAAACCATTCCCCCCAATCCAATCTGCCATTAAAAAGCTTCAAGGAAAACTCAAAATTCCAATCCAAGGATATACAAGTATTCTTCGAGCAAGGACGACCCCAATAGGTTTCTGCACCTCCAAGGAATGTTTCCATAGAAGACTGCGAAGAGAAATAACCTCAAGAACGTTCCCAATTGAAGAAAATCCATTTCGAGCTCAAATTGGAGGTAAGTGTCGAATTCCTATCTACGGCCACTTTTCCCTTAAATTAAGGATTCCTTTAGCTTCAGAAAAAGAAGATGAGTAACTTTGATGAAGGAATAAAGAGCTGAGACGTCAAAGAACAAGATACCCAAGAGATTGTAAATTGGAGGCATCGGGTAACTTGCAGACCGAGAGTGATTTCTCAAAATTAAGGTCCGACACTCAAAGTCATTCCTCCAAACTAATTCATTGAGCTTAAGGGAACAATAAGGAAGAGGTTTCGTGAAGAAATCGAGCCTCAAAAACCCCTAGAATCAGCTACCCAATAAGAAATCCTCTGTGTTTACTCCGGCGAGAAATCATATTTTGGACGAACTTTGGAAGCAAATATCTTAGGCTACAATCCGATGAGAAGGTATGAAATCAATCCCTAGCTCTTCCTTGTAACACCTTCTTTAAGTTTTATGAAGGAATCGAGGGGAGAGACAGTGTGATAGGAGCTGGGGAGGGTGAGTTTCAGACGGCGTCGCGAACGGTCACACGCGTCTTCTTCCCGTATGGGGGAAGAAGACAATGACGTGGCCGGTTCAGTTGAACTGGCCATGTCAACCCAAAACTCGACCTTCCCTTGGTTTTTCTCAATTTTAACCCCCTTCCAAACTGATTCTCATGAAAAACTCTATGGTTCAAGAAAGTAGACACAATAAGGAGTCTGTGAAAGGAAAGTTGAGGTAATTTGGCTACCGGAAGCTCAAGAACAAAGGTCCCGAATGTTGACAACGAGGTAAGTAGCCACCTTGGACTTTTTGTTAAGAAATACTTGCAGGAATCGTTTGGATTTCCATATGAACTCTAAACCAAGTACAAACTAGGGTTAGATGAAAGAAAAACTCAAAAAACCGCGAGTTAAGACCCTAAACCGATCAAATTGCTCGGTAATTAGGTAACATTAGAATAACCCACTAGATGAACTCCGCTACCTATGAAATTTTAATTCTGAGCATATTATAACACTTTGAGGTTATATATGAAGTTTGGTAGTCATTGGATAAGGATAAGTGGGTAAACCAAGAAATGGTGCAAAATGACCATAATGCCCCCAAGGAGATCTACCTACAGTTCATGACCTAGATGACCTCCAAATGCTATGAATCCTGAAGTAGATCCTATTTTATGATGTTTAATGATTTGGTAAAGTTGAAAGACATTGGAACACGTTAAGTAGCAAAACCAAGAATTAGGGGTGAAATGACCAAAATGTCCCTAGGACTTCTTATGAGATTTCAAGGTCTATACGTGCTCCGGATGATTTGCTACTTCTTATAAGATCGATTATGAAGGACATGAAGATAAGCTTGAGGTTTCAAGTTGATTGGAGTAAGTTTGGAATCTAAACCAAGTTAGGATCCAAGAAACACCTAAAGAAAACACCACAAGACTTCAGACTCTTCATGAACCCTCTAAAGAACTCCCTAAGAATCTATGACCTTCTAGAACAACTTACACTAAGATGGGTTCATATGGTTACAAATACAAGTTACAACTTATGTCGCAAGGAATTAAGGACCTTAGAAACTTACAAGATTAAGAACCAAGAACAACAACACACAAGCTTTACAACTACCCAAGTAAGAAGAATGCTAGGTACCACTTAAGGACAAGGGATCAAGGTCCCCAAACTCAGAAACAGAAACTCAAGAATGCTAGGTAATACTCTAATCATGTCTAAAGTGACCCATGACCTCCCACCAAGCGGTGCCCAAGAATTCCTCTTCTAGGTGGGATGCCTTGCACCATGTTTCTTTTGCAGGATGTCATGCCTCAAGTTTCCCTCACCTATTAGAGATGCCCTGCAGACTTGAAGGATGCCATGTTCAAGTATGCACCGAGCAAGTGACCTTTATGGCCTATCAAGGGGAGTAGTCTAAGATGACGGAGGAACAAGAAGAGAGTAAGTTACCTTAGCCACGAATCAAGAACCTCCTTAGACTATGATGATTGGAACGCATGAAGCCTTGAGCGTAGGTAAGCAGACTGTATTATAGGGCAAGCCCTTGATGCAGTATTAAGACTACATCGCTTGGAACGTAAGAAGCCTTGGATGTAGGTTTTCAGACTATGTCGATTGGAACGCATGAAGCCTTGGGCATAGGTTAAGCAGACTGTATTATAGGGCAAGCCCTTGATGTAGGTTTTCAGACTATGTCGCTTGGAACGCATGAAGCCTTGGGCATAGGTTAAGCAGATTGTATTATAGGGCAAGCCCTTGATGTAGTTTTAAGACTACATCGCTTGGAACGTAAGAAGCCTTGGATGTAGGTTTTTAGACTTTGCCGCTTGAAATGCATGAAACCTTGGGCATAGGTTAAGCAGACCATTTCGAAGGGCAAGCCCTAAGATGCAGTAAGACTAAGTCGCTTGGAACGCATGAAGCCTTGGACATAGGTTAAAGCTGTGTCGCTTGGAACGCATGAACCCTTGGACACAGGATTGTCAGGTAAATGTCTAGTGCTGTAAATCCTAGGGGGAGTGTCTTGGAGAAAGAATCAATAATAGAACAAGAACCAAGAAAGTACCGAGAACAAGAGAAAGATCAAGGACTAGAGCATGGATCAAGATCCTAGTTCTAAGAACAAGAACCAGAAACAGAGAACCAAGAACCAAAAACCATAGTACTAAGGCACTTAAAGGAAAACCAAGGTTTTAGGGTTGAAGAACCAAGGTCCTCAAGAAAGATCAAGATCAGAACCACAAGTCAAGAACAAGAATTAGAGGGGCTTAAGTACTTACAACAAGAACAAGATCAAGAACTAGCAAGAACAAAGAATGTGGTACCCTAGCATATCAAGGACATGATTAAGAGCCTACAAGTAGGCTACTTACTGAGTCTTGTACTCATTCCTCATTCTCCATTTTTTTTCCAAGTATTAAGGAGCTAGTTGAGGTCGAGAGCGGACTCTAGCGCAGATGCTATAGAATAACCTAACCCGTCGTCTCAACCCTTTTATTTTAAAATGCTTTGTGTCTGGTCCTTATTCTATCTTTTAACTATTATGTTGTATTTTAAATTACTAATGTGCGCACACTATTTTGGTATAATGTAAGCTATGTTTTAAATTTTAATGATTTTATTTCGCAAAATATTTATCCGCTTTTTAGAGCCATTGCATCAGCCATGTCCTTACAGAGAGCTTCATTTGTGTAAATGAGTGCAAATAGTGGCCAACAATTCCTTTAGTGTACACGTGAATAAAGTGTTGAGTGTTCACGTGATAAAGTGTTGTGAGGTCTTTTGTATTTTCTTAACCTAGTTTTGCAGCAAAGTTTTATAAATAGATTCGATGATGAATCTTCTTGAAGAAGTGGAGAATCATACGAATCAAGACATCTCAATCATGCAATATAAGCTTAAGGAAGATGAGTTTTATTTATCCTAGTTACAAATTTTTTTGTGGATCTCACTAATGTATTTTATGAATTTTTATTCACATTTAGGTTACATTTTCGGTAACAACAAGGAAAAAAAAAGAGTTAGCAATCTCGTGGAAGCAACCATCCTCGCATCAGAAATCTCGCGATAGACATAAATGCTTTTTATGAATTTCCTTAATGCATTTTCAGTGAGCGCCGAAGATCTAGTAAAGTAGAAAACAGGTCAAATTTGACAAAACCGATAGACTTTTGGATCTAGGTTCAATACGGGTGGCCCAACAAGCACTAAATCACTCCCCAGCAACCCACGACCTGAAAAGGACACTCTCCGATAAATGCATGCGTGACCTGACAAACTAGTCATGCTCTTCTCATGTGCAGAGCACACGCTTCCCACCTCAGTCGCAACTCACACGACTCGTGTGTCAACTCCATCATCATTTGTTTTCTAGTTTTTGGATATACATGTTTGTTATCATTTCTTATATGTTTTTGATTTATTTACGAATTTTATTTTTATTATGTAAGTCCATGGAATTGATAAAACATTTAAAATGAATATTTCCACATAAAAAGATCACATCATACATATGGTACGACTCTATTTTAGTAAAACAAATAAGATCGTTACATTTTCATAGTGGTTAATTTAGTCCTAAGAGTATGAATGATACAACTCTTAAAATTCCTCATTTTCATAATGGTTAATTATAGTTCTAAAAGTATGAATGATACAACTCTTAAAATTCCTAGTTGAACGTTAAGGGTTTCATGTTGAGGCTATATATATAGCCACTTATGTTGTCTTGTAGAGTAAAAAGATCATTTATGCCTTCTTTTAACTAAGTAATAAGTTTTTTTTTTGTAATGCTATGTAGTTTAGGTTGTATGTTTAGTATCATTTAAGCTTGACATAATCGATCTTGCCGAGAGTGATTCAAATCTCAAACAAGTATTTTTTTCTTTAAGATATTCAATCAACAAAGTAATTCGTTATCATGAAGCATGATTTAACTTCGGTTTGATGACGGAGACGCCTCGTGGAGGGACACTGAAAGAAGGACAATCAAACCAAAAAAGATAGGTGAGTGATTTGTGGTTCACTACCACTTTTATGTATTGCAGGATAAGCAGTGTCCATTAATTTTTGTTGACTATGTTATTTCACATGTAGTATAATGATATCAAAGCTAGGTTTCAATCGTGGGACCTGTGAGTTATGAGTCCACCACGCTTCTGCTCATATTAATCATTTTGATCTCTAGCTTTCATCATAGATTTTTAGTTCACTTATGGCAAACTTTGAGAAAATATATAAAAAGGTATTAACGGCTCTTCAACCCTTATATCATTCTCCATGACTTGAGACATTCTAACTTTGCTTTTGATATTTGTACTCCTTTTTCTATATTTGTACTACTTTTTTTTTTTTATAGTAGTATGATTGGGTGTCCTTTGCTTTTCTTCGTCGCGAGATATGCTTCTCCCACTCATCTTTGAGTACTCCTGTGAAACCAAAAGTTATAATTTGAGCAATAGCATGATCAAATTTACCTCGGAGCCTATAGTAATATTTGGGGCTTTCATGCTAGTAATATTTGTACTAGTTTTTCACTCTATGGTGCGAATTTTTCTAAATTTTTTCTTTAGTCTTCATAACTTGTCTTGGAATGGTTGAGAGACTGTTGTTTGAGAAGTTATTTTAATGTTGGATATTTCAGATATCCTTCAAGGATGGAAAGCTTTTATCATCCCTTGAGCACTTCTGAACGGAGAGGCTTTGACATTTTCTCCGTATTGATTATCAAGCTCACATTCCTCAAGAGGAGGACGAGTAGACTGGATGATTCTTCAAAGGGAAGTTTTCATCTTTATTGAGTAATCATATTGCGGCACGATTCCATCCATATGACTTCTTATCTCATTTCTTTCTTCTTTAAAAAATTCTTCAAAGAAGGCATTCCTCTCTCGAGTATTCTTTTTTAATGTGAAATCCCTTTGCAGGAATTCTTTATCAGCAAAAATTTCATTTGTGATAACATTGATCTGGTTGAAGATAGATGTATCCTCTTCCGTTTGAGTTGGAGATCTAGGACTGTCTTCATAATAGACTGGAACTAGTTTTTTGTTGTAATCAAGAGACTCTACTTGCATAGATCTTGTCATGTTGATGTTTTATGGAGGTATTAGAGATTCACGAGGTATTGGATCTCGAGCTTAATAATTCCTTTACCTTTAGAAAGGAAATTTGATTCTCATTGAATCTTACTTCTGGGCTTTCCATTATGATGTTCGATGATTTGAGCAGACTATGAGTCTTTCCTGATTGGGGGGCTCTCATCTTCAATGAGATGCAACGTGTTGTGTCGCACATGATTGAACATGCACGCATAGTTGGCATGTGTGGTCAAACAAGTTTGAATTCCACATAAGTGATGTTTGAATGTCGAAGGAAAATCCTGCCTAAGGTCCAACAAAGCCACAAAGCAGGGTAAAAAATATGAATAGGGATTGAGTACTCCTTAAGGTTTGTTGTGAGCATGGACGCGTTTTAAAACCATGAGGTTAACAATACATAAAATGTCAAAACAGACAATATGTGCTAGTAGCGGACTTAGGTTTTAAAAAAAATAAAAAAAAATAAATGACAGTTATGGGATTAAAAACAAATCCCTTTTAAACCAAAGCCTAAATCTAACACCTTCCATCATGATGCATGGGTCGTGTTGTTGGGAACCGAGATGACCATGAGATGCAACGTTGTTGTGTTGCAAATGATTGAACATGCACGCATAGGCGGCGTGTGCGGTCAAACAAGTTTTAATTCCACATTATTGATGTTTGAAACCCGTAAGGTTTTTCATAATCGTATCAAGATCCCGAAGAAAACAATATGAAATAAATAACAGCTGTGGGATTTGAATCCATGCCCTTTTGAACCAGAGTTGAAATCTAGCACCTTAGACAACTCGGCCAAATTGTACTGTCGAATGTGTTTGGACGAATCAAGATGGTCGAGCTATCTCGAGACATGAGATTGCAATACGATGCATGGGTTGTGCTGGTGGGAACCGACATGACAATGAGATGCAACAATGTTGTGTCGCACATGGTTGAACATGCACGCATAGACGGCGTGTGTGGTCAAACAAGTTTTAATTCCACATTATAGATGTTTGAATGCTGAAGAAAAAATCTACCTAAGGTATCGAGTAAAAAATGTGAATGGAGATTGAGTACTCCTTTAGATTTATCGTGAGCATGACAAGATCACGAGACATTGGTAAAAGTTGGATTAGAATCTCTTCATAATAGACGAGTTTTAAAACCACGAGGTTAATAGTGATACATAAAAAGTCAAAACAAGTAGGACTTGAGGTTTTACAAAAAATGAAAATAAATGATAGCTATGGGATTTAAACCCATGCCCTTTAAAACTAGAGCCCAAATCTGGCATCTTAAACCACTTGATTAAACTGTACAACAAATGTGCCTTGACAAACCAAGATAGTCAAGCAATCTCTAGACATGAGATTGCAATATGATGCATGGATCGGATAATGAGATGTAATGATGTTGTGTCGCATATGATTGAACATGCATGCATTGGCGGTGTGTGGTCAAATAATTTTTAGTTCCACATTATTTATGTTTCAAACCCAAAGGCAAACCCTACCTAAGGAACAACAAAGCCACAAAGCCTGGTGAAAAATGTAAATGGGGATTGAGTACTCCTCCTTTAGGTTTATCGTGAGCATGTCAAGATCACGAGGCAACAATGCCACAAAGCTAGTGAAAAATGTGAATGGGGATTGAGTACTCTTCCTTTAGGTTTATCGTGAGCGTGTCAAGATCACGAGTCCGCACATTTGAAAAAGTATGATCATGACAGCTGTGGGATTTAAACTCACAACCTTTTGGACTAGAGCCTAAATCTAGCGCTTTAGACCATTCGGCCAAACTGTCTCAACGAATGTGTCCAGAAAAACTAAGATGATTGAGTATCTCAAGACATGAGATTGCATCACGATACATGGATCGTGTTGTTGGGGACCGAGATAATGACGAGATGCAACATTGTTGTGTCGCACATGATAGAACATGCATGTATAAGCGGCGTGTGTGGTCAAACAAGTTTTGATTCCACATAAGTGATGTTTGAACGCAGAAGGCAAATCTTGCCTATGGTATAACAAAGCCACAAAGCCAAGATGAAAAATGTGAATGGAGATTGTGTACCCCATAAGGTTTTTGGCGAGCGTGTCAAGATCACGAAGTCGCATATTTGAAGAGGTATGACTGTTACACGATGCACTGGTCGGAGTAGGGCTAGACTCTCTCTATAGTAGACGCGTTTTAAAATCATGAGGTTTTTAGAATATGTGCTAACAATGGGCTTGAAGGTTTACAAAAAAATGAAAATAAATGACAGCTGTGGGACCACGCCCCTTCAAACCAAAACCTAAATCTGGCAACTTAGACCACTTGGCCAAACTGTCTCGAGGGATGTGTCTGCATAACCAAGATGGTCAAGCTATCTCGAGACTTGAGATTGCATCACGATGCATGGGATGTGTTGTGAGGAACCGAGATTACGATGAGATGCAACGTTGTTGTGTCGCATACAATTGAACATGCATGCATAGGCAACGTGTATGGTGAAACAAGTTTTGATTCCACATAAGTGATGTTTGAATGTCGAAGGTAAACCTTGCCTAAGGTCCAACAAAGCCAGGTGAAAAATGTGAATGTAGATTAAGTAGGGCGAAACTCTCAACATAGTAGTGATGAAGTTTTGAATTTCTAGAAGGTCTAAATCCTAATTTAAAAGAGTGAATTAATATCATTGATCCTTAATAAATGCATTTATAATCGTGAGGTTGAAGACAAAAATATTTGTTAGCGAAAACCTTGAATTTATCTCTTATTTATAAGAGAATTCTCATACTCGAGAAACCAAGTTATAATTTGAGCGAGCAATACCTGTCATCTGTTTTTTAGTATGAGAATTCATTATCCTGAGACCTGTGGGTTATGGGCCCACCACGCTTCCGCTGCACCACTCTGATTAGTTAATTAATATCATTTTGATCAATAACAGATGCGTTTAAAACCGTGAAACTGACGACGATACGTAACGAGCCAAAGTAGACAATATTTGGTAGCGGTCGACTTGACTATTACAGAACCTAAATCACCATAAGTGAATTCATTCCAAGGAATCTTATGCTTACACTCTTCATTGAGAGCGGTAGTTATCCTTCGAGAAAAATACTTTGGAAGTCCTTCAATGAACCGCATGATCCATAATTAAAGGGTACTATCATATCTTGTCATAACCTTAGTTACAATTATATCTTTGTACCATCAGAAGTAGCTAACTTTTCGAATCTTATAATCATAAGAATTTTCTCAAACGTTCAGTATGGACTTCTAGTTCACCTACGACAAACTTTAAGACAATATATAAAAGGGTATTAACTGCTATTCAACACTTATATCATTCTCCATAGATATTCCAATTTCACTTTTTATATTTGTACCTCTTTTTCTATAGTAGTATGGTTGAGTATCCTTTGCTTTTCTTTGTCGGAGATATGCTTCTCCAACCCATCCTTGAGTATTCCTGTGAAACCAAATATTACAATTTGAGCAATAGCGTGGTCAAACTTACCTCGAAGCCTATAGGCGCTAGCTCCCATCAACATTTTGTTGATTACATTTATGACTAGATGACCGGATAGGCCATCTATATTCCACTTATGTATGCATGTTCCTTCATAGGTGGATTGAGTCATTTGAGTTTTTTCTTCGAACGGAACATCGGGGAAAGAGGGCTTAGGATACCAATTTTTCTTCATCTAGTTTTTTGGACTTTATCCTTTAATTTAACAATTTTGTTGATGAGGTCTAGTTTTTTTGGCATTTTTTCTTTTTTCGAGAAATCATTTTTAAAATTTTTTAGGTCATTCTCATATGGTTCATTATGACACTAAAAGTTTAATTACTTAAGGTTCTATCGAAATTGAAAGATTGTTTAGCTTTTCTTCAATTAGAGCAAGTGCCTCTTCTATTGAGCCGAGACTGATTACTTTGTCTAAAATAGCTGGTATGAACAAAAGAAACTTTCCTCAACTTTTGGGAATCTCACGCCTAGTACTATTTGCAATAATTTTTTTTTTTATTTCTTTTGTTGTCGTTTTTCCTTAATTTTTTTCTTCAATCTTCTTAACTTGTCTTGCAATGGTTGAGAGAATCTTGTTTGAGAAGTTATTTAGATGTTGAATATTTATGATATCCTTTGAGGTTGTAATGCCTTTTTTAGGAATTCTTTATCCGTGGACAATTCATTTGTGATAATACCGATCTGGTTGAAGATAGATGTAGTATCCAATTCGGTTTGAGTTGGAGATTTGGGATTGCCCTCATAATCGACAGAAACTACTACTTTATTGTAATGAACCGACTCTATTTGCTTAGATTTTGACATGTTGATTTTTTATGGAGATCTCGAGATTCCTAAGGAACTAGATCTCGAGCTTAAGAATCTTTACCTTTGGAAAGAAAATTTAATTTTCATTGAATTTTACTTTTATGCTTTCCATCATCATGTTCGATGATTTGAGCAAACTGTGGATCTTTCCTGGTTGGAAGGCTCACATATTTAAGGATCCAGGTAGAATTCTTATTAATTTGATACCATGAACGGGTTTTGGAAATAGGTTGACGATTTCTCCAGATTTACCTCTATAAGCATAGTAAATCCTTTTGGAGAAGATCTAAGAGTTGTGGGGGAGACATTTGAATGGTTAACTTGTAAAATATACTGAAAATGACTACTATGAAGTGAGTATCTGATGAGATGTTAAGGTTCTCTGTGTGAACATCAAACATGAGGACAGAAAGGATATGACGATCCTTTAACGAAAAGTAAATAGTTTTGATGTCTTTCGAAAAATGGTCATTTACCAGATCTGCCATAAAGGAAAAACATTGAATTTCCAACTTAATGTCTAGGCTACTAGCAGTTTTAGCCCAGACATCTTCGATAGGTAATTTTTAAAAGATTCTTCAAAAGGGCTTCAATTGGTTTAGCGTCTTCTCCTTCCATCATTGAAGAAGAAGACACAATATATTACCTTAATGATTGTTCTTAGATTCACATCCACAAGGTTTGTAACAACAAGCGCCACCAACCACAATTGTCATTTGAAAATGATGATTCCTTCGACATTCTGAGTCATTTGAAAATTTTATATTCCATCATCAAGTTTTTTGCATGATTATTAGAGAATGACATGTTTAACAAAATTTGAGCCAGGATTGTGATATGGTTTCAATGGCACATTACCCTTATCCCATCAAATGTGACCATTAATTGCATATTTTTCCAAGTTAGGATTTATGCCTGAGCCAATGATTGATCTTAATTTTAAAATAGATAACATATATTATGGTTGACAAAAGAAACAAGAAAGTAAGAGATGGCATAGGTGTGCCAACATTGCTCCCCAACCCATGTGTCCAAGGTTGGATCATGCGCCCGCTATTAAGAAAGTATGTCGTAAATGGTTTAGCATGTACACGGGAGAGTCTGATGCTCAAGAGAATCCAGATGGATGAATGTTTGAAATGTCCTAATGAGATGATCGACACATGGGTCAGTTCCCAATGGATGTGTTTAAGCAAACTAAGATGGTCATGCATCATATCATGATGCATGGATCGTGTTGTTGGGAACTGATATGACAATGAGAAGCAACGTTTGTTGGGTTTTATGTCCTAAAACTCATAGTTTGTAAACAAAAAAACATATTTTATTTTCAATAAAGTTATTATTGTTGTTTATTCAGTAAAGATTGTTATTGAATAAAGTGAACTTTACGATTATTAATCTAAATCTAATAAACTAAGAACACTCTGACTATAGTATAATTACTTGAATTATATGTAGAGACATAAGAGTGGATCAAGTTCAAGTATATAGTCAAAATCATCTATAGTATGGGGATAAGGCTGAGTACCTTATCCTAGGGACACTATGGATGCGGCCCACTTTTGTATATGACATAAACAATGTGATCACTAAATTGTACATGTGGAGACATGTGAGTGGGGGTGTCCTATGCAATGAGTATTGCATAAGATCGGACCATAAAGAAAATCACTCTCACTTTATAATGTCGTTTATTGTTGAGACTGATTTTCTTTTCATTCGATGACCTAGGTAACTCGATTTTAATCCTGAGCTAACCATGAACTTCTGTTTATTCGGAATTATCCTTTTGCATGGGTGAGAGTGGCTTGAGTTCGCCGACTCAATAGGCATCCTATTTCAGGGGTAAAACTGGGTAAGTGGCTGGGGACGTGTGGTGCAAGATGGAATTCACTCCTACCCACTTTTAGAGATAGAAGAGAGGTAGTTCCCTTAAGTACTGACTTTAAGTCTTGAATAAGGGGCCCCATCCTCTCATTGGCCTGAGAGGGATTCGGTTTACTGGTTGGACTACAAACCAATTGTTCATTAGAGGTCAGTGAAGAATAAGGAATACGAAGTAACTTTAGGGGTAAAACGGTAAATTGACCCAGCTCTAGTTACGATCAAGATGTGAAGGATCGACTTACTAATCATGGTTATAACAAATGGACAGAAATATATCTATAGTGAGGGGAGGGCAACTACTAGGCTACAGTGGAGTGTCTTAGTAGTTAACGAATGTTGGTTAACAAGGTTAATGAGTTTAACCGGTTAATCATGGATCGTTGGAGCCCATGATCTATAGGTCCATTAGGTCCCTCTGCTAGTTCATATTGGACTAAACCATAGAACAGTGTGACAAGTGAGTTCGAAATGTTCGAATTCAAATTAGGGAATATGCGCTACATATATACGATATATTTAACTGCATTTTTGTAGATATAAAATTTTATCGAGGTATGATTGGATCTTTACTTTACTTGACTGCTAGTACACCTGATATCATTCTAGAACTAAACATATTGACATTAGACATCATTTTATTAGAGAGCAGGGGCAAAATGGACATATTATTCTTGATTTTGTAAACTCTAATAATCAATTAGCAGATATTTTTACCAAGCCGTTAAATGAAGAAATTTTTTGTAAAAATAGGCTTGAGGTTGATATTATTCGGTGTGATATATCTTGAATTTGAGTTTGGTATTACTCGGTGTGATATATCTTGAATTTTATAATCTTATTTAAATGCATGTTTTTAGGGGGAGCATGTCATTATTTTATTATTTTTTATTGTTCTTTTTTATGATTACGAAGATGAGAAAAATTTTTATGATTACAAAGGGGAGAAAATTAGGAAAAATTTGCTCTAAGTTTGTTATTTTATAATTAATGAATCACTTGGTTGTTATTTTATAATTAATGAATCACTCCGTTGTTGTGATGTTTCATAATTCATTGAAGCATTAATATAGAGAGAGAATATGGATGTGAGTGAATTTCAAACTTCTGATGATATATTAGAATGCGTATGATGATGCATCGATATTGTCACAATATTATTATTTCTACATGTTCATTAATTTAAGTTTTATGGTTTTATGGATTTTATACTATTTTTTTTTAAATGATTTGTCATCATAAAAAAAGGGGAGATTGTTGGCTTTTTGTCCTTTAATCTCAAATTAATTAATTAATTAATTGATGTTTTGATGATAACAAACCTACCTTCAATTATTAACAATTCTCAGTATTTTGTCTATAGCGTAAGATTGGGAATAACGATTTCAACGTCTTTTTTGGTTCACTCAAATTAGAGATAAAACGGAGAAGTTTCAGTCAAAACAAGATACCCGACGTGATATCAAAGCTAGATTTCAATCGTGGGACTTGTGAGTTATGGGTCCACCACGATTCTACTGATATTAATTATTTTGATCTCTAGCCATCATAGATTTTTAGTTCACTTATGGCGAACTTTGAGATAGTATGTAAAAAGGTATTAACGACTCTTCAACCCTTATATCTGCTCCATGACTTGAGACATTCTAACTTTAGTTTTGATATTTGTACTACTTTTTCTATATTTGTACTACTTTTTTTTTTTCTAGTAGTATGATTGGGTGTCCTTTGCTTTTCTTTGTCGCGAGATATGCTTCTCCCACTCGTCTTTGAATACTCCTGTGAAACCAAAAGTTATAATTTGAGCAATAGCATGGTCAAATTTACCTCGGAGCCTATAGTAATATTTGGGGCTTTCGTGCTAGTAATATTTGTAATAGTTTTTTCACTCTATGGTGCGGATTTTTCTAAATTTTTTCTTTAATCTTCATAACTTGTCATGCAATGGTTGAGAGACTGTTGTTTGATAAGTTATTTTAATGTTGGATATTTTAGATATCCTTCAAGGATGGAAAGCTTTTGTCATCCCTTGAGCACTTCTGAACGAAGAGGCTTTGACATTTTCTCCGTATTGACTATCAAACTCACATTCCTCAAGAGGAGGATGAGTAGAGTGGATGATTCTTCAAAGGGAAGTTTTCATCTTTATTGAGTAATCATATGGGTGCACGATTCCATCCATATGACTTCTTATCTCATTTCTTTCTTCTTTAAAAAATTCTTCAAAGAATGCATTCCTCTCTAGAGTATTCTTTTTTAATGCGAAATCCCTTTGCAGGAATTCTTTATCAGCAAAAATTTCATTTGTGATAACATTGATCTGGTTGAAGATAGATGTATCCTCTTCAGTTTGAGTTTGAGATTTAGGACGGTCTTCATAATGGACTAAAACTACTTTTTGTTGTAATCAAGAGACTCTACTTGCATAGATCTTGTCATGTTGATGATTTATGGACGTATTAGAGATTCATGAGGTATTGGGTCTCGAGCTTAAGAATTCCTTTACCTTTGGAAAGGAAATTTGACTCTCACTGAATATTACTTCTGGGCTTTCCGTTATGATGTTTGATGATTTGAGCAGACTGTGAGTCTTTCCTGATTCGGGGGCTCTCATCTTCAACGAGATGCAACGTGTTGTGTCACACATGATTGAACATGCACGCATAGGCGGCGTATGTGGTCAAACAAGTTTGAATTCCACATAAGTGATGTTTGAATGTCGAAGGAAAATCCTGCCTAAGGTCCAACAAAGCCACAAAGCCGGGTGAAAAATATGAATGGGGATTGAGTACTCCTTAAGGTTTTTCGTGAGTGTGTCAAGATTAGACTCCCCATGGTAGATGGTTAACAATACATATAATGTCAAAACAGACAATATGTAAAAATGTTGTGGGATTAGAAACCAATCCCTTTTAAACCAGAGCCTAAATCTAACACCTTGGACCACTAAGCCAAACTATCCCAACAATTGTGTTTGGACTAACTAAGATCGTCGAGCTATCTCTAAACATGAGATTGCATCACGATGCATGGGTCGTGTTGTTAGGAACCGAGATGACCATGAGATGCAACGTTGTTGTGTCGCAAATGATTGAATATGCACTCATAGGCGGGTGTGCAGTCAAACAAGTTTTAATTCAACATTATTCATGTTTGAAACCCATAGGCAAACCCTGCCTAAGGTCCAACAAAGCCACAAAGCCAAATGAAAAATATGAAAGGGAATTAAGTACTCCTTAAGGTTTGTCATGATCGTGTCAAGATCACGGAGCCGCACATTTGAAAAAGTATGACTTTGACACGATGCACTGGTCGGAGTTAGGCTAGACTCTCTCCATAGTAGACGTGTTTTAAAAACCATGATGTTAACAACGATAAATAAAAAGTCAAAACAAACAATATGTGTTAGCAGCGGGCATGAGGCTTTACAAAATATGAAAATAAATGACAACGGTGAGATTTGAATCCATGCCCTTTTGGACCAGACTCGAAATCTAACACCTTAGACAACTCAGCCAAATTGTCCTGACAAATGTGTTTGGACAAATCAAGATGATCGAGCTATCTCGAGACATGAGATTGCAATACGATGCATGGGTTGTGCTGGTGGGAACCGACATGACAATGAGATGCAACAATGTTGTGTCGCACATGATTGAACATGCACGCATAGACAGCGTGTGTGGTCAAACAAGTTATAATTCCACATTATGGATGTTTGAATGCTGAAGAAAAACTCTGCCTAAGGTATAACAAAGCCACAAAGTCGAGTGAAAAATGTGAATGCAGATTGAGTACTCCTTTAGATTTGTCGTGAGTGTGACAAGATCACGAGACACTGGTCAGAGTTGGGTTAGAATCTCTTCATAATAGACGAGTTTTAAAACCACGAGGTTAATAGTGATACATAAAAAGTCAAAACAAGTAGGGCTTGAGGCTTTACAAAAAATGAAAATAAATGATAGCTATGGGATTTAAACTCATGCCCTTTAAAACTAGAGCCCAAATCTAGCATCTTAAACCACTCGACTAAGACAAATGTGCCTTTACAAACCAAGATAGTCAAGCTATCTCTAGACATGAGATTGCAATACGATGCATGGGTCGGAGGACGATGAGATGCAATGATGTTGTGTCGCACATGATTGAGAACATGCATGCATTGATGGTGTGTGGTCAAACAATTTTTAGTTCAACATTATTTATTTTTCAAACCTGGCAAACCCTACCTAAGGTACACAACAAAGTGGTGAAAAATGTGAATGGGGATTGAGTACTCCTCCTTTAGGTTTATCATGAGCATGTCAAGATCACGAGGCCGCACATTTGAAAAAGTATGATCATAACAACTATGGAATTTGAACCCACACCCTTTCGGACAAGAGCCTAAATCTGGGACCTTAGACCACTTGGCCAAATTGTCTCAACGAACGTGTCCAGAAAAACCAAGATGATCGAGTATCTCAAGACATGAGATTGCATCACGATACATGGATCGTGTTGTTGGAAACCAAGATAACGATGAGATGCAACATTGTTGTGTCTCACATGATAGAATATGCACGCATAGGCGGCGTGTGTGGTCAAACAAGTTTTAATTCCACATAAGTGATGTTTGAATGCTGAAGGCAAACCTTGCCTATGGTATAAGAAAGCCACAAAGCCGAGGTGAAAAATATGAATGGAGATTGTGTACCCCATAAGGTTTTTGGCGAGTGTGTCAAGATCACGAAGCCGCACATTTGAAGAAGTATGACTATTACACGATGCACTGGTCGGAGTAGGGCTAGACTCTCTCTATAGTAGACGCGTTTTAAATCATGAGGTTTTTAGAATATGTGCTAGCAGCGGGCTTGAAGGTTTACAAAAAATGAAAATAAATGACAGCTGTGGGACCACGCCCCTTCAAACCAAAGCCTAAATTTTGCACCTTAGACCACTTAGCCAAACTGTCTCGAGGGATGTGTCTGCACAACCAAGATGGTCAAGCTATCTCGAGAAGCTATCTTATTGAGATATAATATCTAGAGTATATATTATTTATAGAATATATCTTAGATATTATATCTTAATATTCTTTATTTATGATTTGATTTACCGTATATTTTATTTTATTCTCAGTATTTAATTATTTTATATTTTCCTCATTTGTACTCGTTGTCTCTTATTTAAAGAATATCAATATCAATGATAATACATACCTTCCCAATTCTATTTTCTATCTCATTCTTAACATGGTATCAGAGCACCGATCTTGGTATTCTTAAATATCAAAATTTTCTCTATGGCGGAATCAGCCAGATCCAGCTTCAAAAATTTGGATGTTGATTTAACACATCCTTATTATATTCACCATCTGATCAGCTAGGATATTCACTTGTTCCAATCAAATTAAATGGAACAAATTATCAATCCTGGAGTAAATCAATTATGCATGCTCTCATTGCCAAAAAGAAAATTGGTTTCATTGATGACACAATTGAAGAACCGTCTCAAGATAAAAATTCAATCGAACTTGAACTATGGAATCAGTGCAACAGTATGATAACATCTTTGTTAACTCATTCAGTTGAAGTAGATATTGCTGAGAGTATTATTCACGCCAAGACAGCTCATCAAGTGTGGGTTGATCTTCACGATCAATTCTCATAAAAGAATGGTCCAGCAATTTTTCAAATACAAAGGTCTATAGGAATGATGTCATAGGGAACCATGACATTGTCAGTATATTTCACCAAGCTCAAAGCACTCTGGGATAAATTGGAAGCATACCGCACACCATTTACCTATAATCAACATCAAATACATATTGATCAACGCGAAGAAGACAAGTTGATGCAACTACTTATGAGACTCAATGAATCTTATAAAACGGTGAGATCTAACATATTGATGATGACTCCATTACCTAATGTGAGGCAAGCCTATTCATTACTTGTACAAGAAGAGATGCAGTATCAGGTAACTTCTGAACCTACTGAGAATTTTCTGATTGCATCAGCAGTGCAGAAGAAAACAACATATTCAAAACTCGCGAAGGATAAATCATGTGAACACTGCAATAAAAGTGGTCATACAATTGATGAGTGTCGATTCCTTAGGTTTCACTGTAAATTTTGTGATAGAAGGGGACATACAGAATATCGATGTCAGCAGAAAAATAATTCTAGAAGGGCAGTACAAATCAATCAACGCAACAATCGAGGATATCGATCATCTGCAAATATGGCCGATGTTTCTCAGTTGAACATAGAAGAACAGTCACCTAATTCCATCCCAAATTTTTCTTCTGGGCAATTAGAATAGATTGTACAAGCCTTATCCGCACTCAATCGTCGTCCTTTTGGTAATTCCGATAATAAAATCAATGTTGCAGGTTTGTTTCCAGTATCTGCATTATCTATTAACTCTACGAGTTATAATCCATGGATTCTCGATAGTGGAGCTACAAATCATATAGTATCCAAAGCTTCTGTTATGACTGAACCAAAGGCTACCACCATATCTACAATAAATTTGCCTAATGGAGGGACAACACACGTGTCACATACCAGCAATGTTTCTTTTAATCCTAACCTTAAATTAAGCAATATTTTATGTGTGCCTTCATTCAACTTAAACCTAATGTCCATCAGCAAACTTACCAATGACTTGAAAAATGTTATGTGACCTTTTATCCTGATTTTTGTGTTATGCAGGACTTGGCTACGGGAAAGATGATTGACTCGGGTAAACAATTCGAAGGTCTCTATCATATTTCTTCATCTCCAATCAAGTCTTCAGCAAATCAAGTATCTCAGTCATCTAATTTGTGGCATTTACGCCTAGGTCATCCTTCTCCTCCTCGTTTTAATTTCTAGCTGATCATTTACATCTTAGTAATGTTACTCTTTCTCATAATTGTAGTATTTTCCCATTAGCAAAACAAACTAGGTTGTCTTTCCCAAAAAGTTCAATAACAACCCATTCTGCCTTTGATTTGATACATTGTGATGTTTGGGGTCCACATAAAATTCCAACCCATTCTGGTTTGCGTTTTTTCTCACTGTTGTTGATGATTTTACTCAATGTACTTGGGTTTTTCTTATGCAACACAAATCAGAAGTACACCATTTGTTAGTAAACTTTGTTAAATTCGTTCAAACTCAATTTCATACTACTATCAAGATAGTTAGATCAGACAATGGGACTGAGTTCCTATCTTTGCAACCATTTTTTACTTCTTGTGGCATTAAATTTCAGCGCACTTGTGTCTATACTCCACAACAAAATGGAGTCGTAGAACGTAAGCATCGTCATATCCTAAATGTAGCTAGGTCTCTTCTTTTTCAGTCATAAGTTCCACTTAATTTTTGGGGAGAATGCCTTTTAACTGCTGTTTATCTTATAAATAGAACACCATCACCATTGTTATCTAACAAAACACCCTTTGAAGCACTCTACAAACGACCACCTACATTTCACCATCTTAAAGTTTTTGGTTGTAAGTGTTATGCAACTATTGTACATCCTAAGCAAAAATTTGAACCTCGAGAAATTCCTTGTGTTTTCATAGGATATCCTTGTGGTCACAAAGGTTACAAGTTGTATGACATGCAATCTAAAAAATTCTTTATTAGTCGCGACGTTAAATTTTGTGAAGATGATTTTCCTTTTTCATCAGCTTCAGAAACTTTGACATTAGCTCCTTCAACTCCCATTTTACCATTTCATGATCACCCTACTCAAACATCCATTCTGATCCTTCTATCCCATCGTCATCTCCTCCGCCTCCTATTCCTTCTCCAAATTCATCAGTTCCAGATTCACCCACTAAATCTAATCTTATCCCACCTAATACATCAGTTCCACTCCGACGTTCTAGTCGTACCAAACAACCTCCAGCTTATTATAATGATTATGAGATGTCTTCTGGAGCCAATCATTTAACCTCTAGCTCAAGTCCCATCACTGGCACCAGGTATCCCTTTCATCATTACCTTTCATTCTCTCGTTTTTCTTGTACTCAACGTGCTTTTCTAGCTCTTATTATAGCCCAGACAGAACCTAAAACATATGATGAGGCAGTTGGCAATCCATTATGGCAGCAGGCTATGAATGATGAAATTGCAGCTTTGGAACGTAATCATACTTGGTCTCTCGTTCCTCTACCACCTGGCCATAAACCTATTGGCTGTCGTTGCGTGTACAAGATTAAACACAACTCTGATGGTTCTGTTGAACGTTATGAAGCTCGACTGGTAGCAAAGGGATACACTCAGGTTGAAGGTGTTGATTACAAAGAGACATTTTCTCCTACAGCGAAACTTACTACACTTCGTTACTTACTCACTATTGCCGCTGCTCGAAAATGGTTCACTCATCAGTTGGATGTTTAAAATGCCTTTCTCCATGGTAATCTAGACGAGGAAGTCTATATGTCTTTACCACCAAGTATTTGTTGACAGGGGGAGAATACAGTACGTCGGCTCCATAAATCTCTTTATGGTTTAAAACAGGCTTCTCATAATTGGTTCTCCATATTCTCTACCACTATACAAAATGCGGGCTACACTCAGTCCCAAGCAGATTACTCTTTATTTAGTAAAGGTACTTCTTTCACTGCAACTCTTATCTATGTTGATGATATTCTGTTGAGAGGCAATGATCTCAAAGAAATTCAACATCTCAAGACTAGTTTACTCGAGAAATTTCTTATCAAAGATTTAGGAAATTTGAAATTTCTTATCAAAGATTTAGGAAATTTGAAATATTTCCTAGGTATTGAATTTTCTAGGTCTAGAAGAGGAATCTTTATGGCTCAAAGGAAGTAGAAAAATTTCCTATGGAGCAAAAAACAAACCAATGTGTCCAGATCATCAGCAGAAGTCGAGTATCGAGCTATGGCAAATACTTGTTTGGAGTTTTTCACGAAGAAACATATTGAAATAGATTGTCATATAGTGCGAGAATTGACAGAGACAAGTTGGGTGTGATTGACATACACTCTCCAACTTGAGGGGGAGTATTGAGATATAATATCTAGAGTATATATTATTTCTAGAATATATATTATTTATAGAATATATATTAGATATTATATCTTAATATTCTTTATTTATGATTTGATTTACCATATATTTTATTTTATTCTCAGTATTTAATGGTTTCGATCTTGGACCGGTGAGTTATGGGCCCACCATGCTTCCACTGCGCCACTCTGATTAGTTAATTAATATCATTTTGATCCCTAACAGATTCTTTTAAAACCGTGAGACTGACGACGATACGTAACGAGCCAAAGTAGACAATATTTGCTGGCGGTTGACTTGGCTATTACAGAACCTAAATCACCGTAAGTGAATTCATTCCAAGGAATCTTATGCTTACACTCTTCATTGAGAGCAGTAGTTATCATTCGAGAAAAATACTTTGGAAGTCCTTCAATGAAGCGCATTATCCATAATTAAAGGGTACTATCATATCTTGTCATAACCTTAGTTACAATTATATCTTTGTACCATCAGAAGCAGCTAACTTTTCGCATCTTATAATCATAAGAATTTTCTCAAACATTCCGTATGGATTTCTAGTTCACCTACAAGAAACTTTAAGACAATATATAAAAGGGTATTAACGACTATTCAACACTTATATCATTCTCCATAACTTGAGATATTCCAATTTCACTTTTTATATTTGTACTTCTTTTCTATAGTAGTATGGTTGAGTGTCCTTTGCTTTTCTTCTTCGGAGATATGCTTCTCCAACCCATTCTTGAGTACTCTTGTGAAACCAAAAGTTACAATTTGAGCAATAGCGTGGTCAAACTTACCTCGAAGCCTATAGGCGCTAGCTCCCATCAACATTTTGTTGATTACATTTATGACTAGATGACCGGATAGACCATCTATATTCCACTTATGTATGAATGTTCCTTCATAGGTGTTTTGTGTCATTTGAGTTTTTTCTTCGAACGGAACATCGAGGAAAGAGATCGAGGAAAGAGAGCTTAGGATACCAATTTTTCTTCATCAAGTTTTTTGGATTTTGTCCTCTAGTTTAAAAATTTTGTTGATGAGGTCGAGTTTTTTGGGCATCTTTTCTTCTTGGAAGAAATCATTTTTAAAATTTTTGAGGTCATTCTCATATGGTTCATTATGACACTAAAAGTTTATTTACTTAAGGTTCTATCGAAATTGAAAGATTGTTTAGCTTTTCTTCAATCAGAGCAAGTGCCTCTTCTGTTGAGCCGAGATTGATTACTTTGTCTAAAATAACTGGTATGAACAAAAGAACTTTCCTCAACTTTTGGGAATCTCATGCTAGTAATATTTGCAATAGTTCTTTTTTTTTTTTTTATTTCTTTTGTTGTCATTTTTCCTTAATTTTTTCTTCAATCTTCTTAACTTGTGTTGCAATGGTTGAGATTGTTTGAGAGGTTATTTTGATGTTGGATATTTAGGATATCCTTCGAGGTTGTAATGCCTTTTTCAGGAATTCTTTATCAGTGGACAATTCATTTGTGATAATATCGATCTCGTTGAAGATAGAAGTAGTATCCAATTCGGTTTGAGTTGGAGATCTGAGATTGCCCTCATAATTAAACTACTTCTTTGTTATAATCAACCGGCTCTATTTCCATAGACTTTGACATGTTGATTTTTTATGGATATCTCGAGATTCCTGAGGTACTAGATCTTGAGCTTAAGAATCTTTACCTTTGCAAAGAAAATTTAATTTTTATTGAATTTTATTTTTAAGCTTTCCATCATCATGTTCGATGATTTGAGCAAACTGTGGATCTTTCCTGATTGGAAGGCTCCCATATTTAAGGATCCAGATAGAATTCTTATTAATCTGATCCCATGAAAGGGTTTTGAAAACAGGTTGACGATTTCTCCCGATTTACCTCTATAAGCATAGTAAATCCTTTTGGAGAAGATCTGAGAGTTGTGGGGGAGACATTTGAATGGTTAACTTGTAAAATATACTAAAAATGAAAACTATGAAGTGAGTATCTGATGAGATGTTAAGGTTCTCTGTGTGAACATCAAACATGAGGGCAGAAAGGATATGACGATCCTTTATCGAGAAGCAAAAGGTTTTGATATGTCTTTCGAAAAATGGTCATTTACCAGATCTGCCACAAAGGAAAAACACTTAATTTCTCAACTCAATGTCTAGGCTACTAGCAGTTTTAGCCCAGACATCTTCAGTAGGTGATTTTTAAAAGATTCTTCAAGAGGTCGCTTCAATCGGTTTAGCGTCTTCTCCTTCCATCATTGAAGAAGAAGACACAATATATGACCTTAATGATCGTTCTTAGATTCACATCCTCAAGGTTTGTAACAACAAACGCCACCGACCACAATAGTCATTTGAAAATGATGATTCCTTCTACACTATGAGTCATTTGTAAATTTTATATTCCATCATCAAGTTTTTGGCATGATTATTAGAGAATGACATGTTTAATAAAATTTGAGTGAGGATTGTGATATAGTTTCAATGGCACATTACCCTTGTCCCATAAAATGTGACCTTTATTTGCGTATTTTTCCAAGTTAGAATTTATGCGTGAGCTATGATTGATCTTAATCTTAAAATAGATAACATTTTTTATGGTTGATGAAAGAAACAAGAAAGTAAGAGATGGCATAGGTGTGCCAATATTGCTCCCCAACCCATGTGTCGAAGGTTGGATCATGCACCCACTATCAAGAAAGTAAGTTGTAAATGGTTTAGCATGTACACAGGAGAGTCTGATGCTCAAGAGAATCTAGATGGATGAATGTTTGAAATGTCGTAATGAGAAGATAGACACATGGGCCAGTTCCCAACGGATGTGTTTGAGCAAATT
Source organism: Cucurbita moschata (assembly GCF_002738365.1). Lineage (NCBI taxonomy): Eukaryota > Viridiplantae > Streptophyta > Magnoliopsida > Cucurbitales > Cucurbitaceae > Cucurbita > Cucurbita moschata. Next base: position 363,334 of record NW_019268610.1, on the reverse strand, counting down.
AAGATGGTCATGCATCATATCATGATGCATGGTTCGTGTTGATGGGAACAGATATGACAATGAGAAGCAACGTTTTTTGGGTTTTATGTCCTAAAAATCATAGTTTGTAAACAAAAAAACATATTCTATTTTCAATAAAGTTATTATTGTTGTTTATTTAGTAAAGATTGTTATTGAATAAAGTGAACTTTACCATTATTAATCTAAATCCAATAAACTAAGAACACTCTGACTATAATATGATTACTTGAACTATATGTAGAGACATAAAAGTGAATCAAGTTCAAGTATATAGTCAAAATGATCTATAGTATGGGGATAAGGTTGAGTACCTTATCCTAAAGACACTATGGATGCGGCCCACTTTTGTATATAACATAAACAATGTGATCACTAAATGTTACATGTGGAGACATGTGAGTGGGGGTGTCCTATGCAATGAGTATTGCATAAGATCAGACCATGAAGAAAATCACTCTCACTTTATAATGCTGTTTACTGTTAAGACTGATTTTCTTTTCATTCAATAACCTAGGTAGCTCGATTTTAATCCTGAGCTAACCATGAACTCATATTTATTCGGAATTATCCTTAGATTTGCATGGGTGAGAGTGGCCCGAGTTCGCCGACTCAATAGGCCTCCCATTCCAGGGGTAAGACTAGGTGAATGGCTGGCGACGTGGGGTGTAAGATGGAATTCACTCCTACCCACTTTTATGGATAGAAGAGAGGTAGTTCCCTTAAGCACTGACTACAGGTCTTGAACAAGGGGCCCCACTCTCTCAAAGAGGGATTAGATTTACTGGTTTGACCACAAACCAATTGTTCATTAGAGGATCAGTAAGGAATAAGGAACAAGAAGTAACTTCAAGGGTAAAACGGTAAATTGACCCAGCTCTAGTTACGAACAACCTGTGAAGGATCGACTTACTAATCATGGTAATAATAAATGGACAGATATATCTATAGTGAGGGGAGTGCAACTATTAGGCTATAGTGGAGTGTCCTAGTAGTTAACGAATGTTGGTTAACAAGGTTAATGAGTTTAACTGGTTAATCTTGGATCGTTGGAGCCCATGATCTATAGATTCATTAGGTCCCTTTACTAGCTCATATCAGACTAAGCCATAGAACAATGTGACGAGTGAGTTCCAAGTGTTCGAATTCAAATTACGGAATATGCGCTACATATATACGCTATATTTAACTACATTTTGGTTTTATGTGTCGGAATTGATTGAGATTGGCATTGAATTAATATTAAATATTAATTAAGTAGTTTAATTAATTATTTAATATTACTTTAATTTGAAATTAGTTACTCGAATTAATTGTTGAATCAAAATGAAGAAAGTCAAAATGTTGACTTCATTTAATGGAAAAATCTATGTTTGAGTTAGTGGAATTTTGAGGTGTCAAAATTTGGTTTAACCAAACCTGCATGCTTGCCAGATAAACCCCACAAATTTTAGTAGAATTATGAGTGTCAAAATTTGGTGAACTCAAACTTGCATGATTGCCACATAATCCCAAACATTTGAGTGAAATTTTGAGTGTCTAAATTTGGTGATCTCAAATTTGCATGAACATGCAAACATGACTCTATAAATAGAGTGATCATGATACATGGAAGGTTTTCATTTTTTGGAAAAAAACTGAGAAAAACCTCTCACAAACTCTCTCTTCATATATACTAAATCCCTCCCAGTTTAGTCATTCACCAAATTCCACAATCTCATTCTAAGGCCGGAGAATAGTGGAGAAGACACTAGTGGTGGTTCGAAACCGGTTCGTGAGGAAAAAGAAACCTGAGCGACAAAAGGTTAGTATTGAAACTCATTGAGTTTTAATGCTTTTGAACATGCTAGCTAGTTTACTATAATTGATGTACTTAGAGTGCCTAAGATTCAAATTGCTTCCGCATGTGTTATATTAATACCATCAATTGGTATGAAAGCAAGTTTTAGGCACTTTATTTACATTAATTTGAGCATGGTGGGTACTATTTCATGAATGAAATTTTGTGGTTGCTAAAGTGGATGTTTTGGGTTTTGGCATTTTTTTATGCTTCCATTTGATACAATTCTTGTAACAAGCCTAATGTGTATGGAAGAGATAGCAAGCTGAACCGAACAAGAAGATAGAAAATGGAAGAGAGGTCATTAGAGTCCATTTTAGGTTGAAATTGATCGAAAATGGAAGAGATAGCAAGCTGAACCGAACAAGAAGATGGAAAACGGAAGAGAGGTCATTAAAGTCCATTTTAGGTTGTAATTGATCGAAAATGGAAGAGATAGCAAGCTGAACCGAACAAAAAGTTGGAAGAGGCGGTTCAGGTGTTTTTTCTGCCGTTGGGGTCCGGTTCAGCGTTTTTAAGGGTTTGTTCTCCCAACTCGTGATCCTCAGGAGCGGTTCAAGTTATTTTTAATTATTAATGTAATAATTTAGTTAATTGCTTGTTTTAAAATGCCAAAACCAATCCACTTTAGTGTACTTAATTAATTATGCATTATGAATGTATGTTTTAATTAAATAGAAAATGTATATACATAAAGTATGCCATATAGATTTAAAACTCCACCATAGGCTAATCATGTTTCATGCATTCCTAGTATGTTATAAGTGTGATAATGTATAGTATGCATGTTTAGGGTTCCATGAGTGATTGATATAAATTGTTATATTATTGCATGGAATGGATGATTATGTAATTGGTTATATAAAGCATGTTAGATGTATGTTATAGGCTATTTTCAACATCATAAAACGAGATAGACGTTAAAATCTATAATAAAGATAAGTGCATGCTCACTTAGGGTTAAGAACCAAGCACGATCAATTTTAATAGTTAAAATAGGTCGATGTCTTATAAAATTGCGGTTACAAGAAAGCTCACCTGGCACAATCTTGTCTAAGGCTGGAGGTACTTAAGTTGACGGTTTACGGAACACCTACTATCTGGAGATCGGACCAGTACTTGAGCTTAGTTAGCCTAGTTTTATGAGCATGCTTGAGTGATGTAAGTTTTAGAAAAATCACCTAGACTTAAGTTATATTTAATTAGCCGGAATATACCTAAGTAATGAGTATACCCAACCGTCTAAAATACTTAGTGGGAGGAAAAAGGTGTATGAGATACATCGTTTTCCTTTCACTTTCTCTGAAAAATTCACATCATGAGATTCATGCTCGGCCTCATGTCGCCCTGAGAGCGTCCTTCATTCGGAAGGTACTTGCATGAATCAATAACAAGGTGAATAGAGAAAGTATTTATAGTAAGTGGGAGAAGGAAGTATATCAACACGTACTATGATCTCCACCACTAGGTTGCACCGTGAGATTTCCATGTTCTGCTTGCATGTTGCCCTAGAGCAACTACCCATTCGGAGGGTCGTAACATGGGAGTCAAAACAACGCAAACTCTTGAAATGGATAGGATTTTTTAGGTCCGTTCCCAACTTTGGCTTTTTCATTCGATAGCATTGTTGGGACCGATCTCTGAGGTATGAAAATGGCGGGTCACACTTACGAAGAATTACTAAGAATTTGTATATTCTTGACCAAAATAGCGATAACTAAAAATACTATAGAAACAAGAGTTATTCTGGGATTAGTATTTAAGTCAAGAATGTCTTGGTCTAGTGAATGAGTGATTGACTGCCCCTCGGTAGCAGTTGCTCTAACTCACTAAAGTATCGTTGCAAATTAATAATTTTTGGGTACATTATTACATTTGCGAAAACTGATTGGATTAAACAGGATTAAGTCAAATCACTAATAGAATTTTCTTTATATCACAGCATGACAAACTCAATAGTACAATTACTCGCTTTTGAGAAATTAAACGGCGACAATTACGCAACTTGAAAATCAAACCTAAACACAATACTTGTAATTGATGATTTAAGGTTTGTTTTAACTGAGGAATGTCCTCCAAACCCCAGCTCAAATGCAAACCGAACAGTTCGGGATGCATATGACAGATGGACAAAGGCAAATGACAAAGCCCAAGTGTACATTTTAGCCAACATATCTGATGTTTTGGCTATGAAATACGATGTTATGGGTACTGCTAAAGAGGTTATGGAATCTCTGAAAGGGATGTTTGGACAACCGTCCTTCTCCCTTAGACATGATGCCAATAAAATACATTTACAACTGCCATATGAAAGAAGGGACCTCAGTTAGAGAACATGTCCTAGACTTAATGGTCCATTTCAATGTGGCAGAAGAAAATGAAGCTGACATTGATGAGAAGAGTCAAGTCAGTTTTATCATGGAGTCTCTTCCGAAGAGCTTCTTTCAGTTCCTCACAAATGTGATAATGAACAAAATAGAATATAACTTGACTGCTCTTCTCAATGAGCTACAGACTTATCAGTCCCTCTTAACGAACAAGGGACAAACAGGAGAAGCAAATGTTGCTATCCCCAAGAAATTACTATGAGGATCGTCCTCCAAAAATAAGTCTGGACCTTCAACTTCTAAAAGTGTTTTGATGAAGAAGAAGGGTAAAGGGAAAAATAAGATTCCTACTAACCGTACACACAAGGTTCAAAAAGCAGATAAAGGAAAATGTTTCCATTGCAACGAAAATGGGCACTGGAAGAGAAACGGCCCAAAATACCTTGCAGAAAAGAAAGCCGAAAAGACACAACAGGGTAAATATGATTTACTCGTTGTAGAAATATGTTTAGTAGACTCAACTTGGATACTAGATTCAGGGGCCACTAATCATATTTGTTCTTTTTACTAGGAAACTAGCTCCTCCTAGAGAATGCTTGCAGACGGCGAGATAACACTCAAGGTTGGAACAGGAGAGGTTGTCTCAGCAAGATCAGTAGGAAATTTAAAGTTGTTTTTTGGAGATAGATTCATTATATTAGATAATGTACTTTTTGTTCTTGAAATGAAAAAAAATCTAATATCTATCTCTTGTTTATTAGAACAATTGTATAAAGTATCTTTTGAAATCAATGAAGCGTTTATTTGCAAAAGAGGTATTCATATTTGTTCTACAAAACTAGAAAACAACTTATATATGTTAAAACCGAGCGAAACAAAAGCTATTTTAAATACCGAGATGTTTAAAACAGCTGAAACTCAAAATAACCGACAAAAGATTTCTCTTAATACCTATCTTTAGCACTTAAGACTAGGCCACATTAATCTCAATAGGATTGAGGGATTGGTTAAAAGAGGACTTCTAAATGAGTTAAAAGACAACTCTTTACCTCCATATGAGTCTTGTCTTGAGGGTAAAATGACTAAACGACCATTTTTCGAAAAAGGTTATAGAGCCAAAGAAACCTTAGAGCTCGTGCATACAGATCTTTGTGGTCCAATGAATGTCAAAGCACGAGGAGGGTATAAATATTTCATCAGTTTTATTGATGATTATTCAAGGTATGGCTATCTTTACCTAATGCATCACAAATTCGAAGCTCTTGAAAAATTCAGAGAGTATAAGACTGAGGTTAAGAATCTATTAGGTAAAACTATTAAAACACTTCGATCAGATCGAGGAGGAGAGTACATGGACTTAAGATTTCAGGACTATATGATAGAACATGGAATAAGGTCTCAACTCTCAGCTCCTGGTATGCCTCAACAAAATGGTGTATCAGAAAGGAGAAATAGAACTCTGTTAGACATGGTTCGGTCTTTGATGAGTTTTGCTCAATTACCTAATCTGTTTTGGGATATGCAGTGGAGACTGCTACATACATTTTGAACATGGTTCCTACTAAGAGTGTTTCAGAAACACCTTATGAGTTATGGAAAGGGCGTAAAGGTAGTTTACGTCACTTCAGGATTTGGGGATGTCCAGCACATGTGTTGTTGCAAAATCCCAAGAAATTAGAACGTCATTCAAAATTATGTCTATTCGTAGGATACCCCAAAGAGACAAAAGGTGGTTTGTTTTATGACCCTTAAGAAAATAGAGTGTTTCTATCAACAAACGCTACATTCTTAGAGGAAGACCACGTAAGAAATCATCAACCTCGTAGCAAACTAGTATTAAGTGAGATTTCTAAAGAAGTTACTAATAAAACATCAAGAGTTGTTGATCAAGCTGGTCCTTCAACAAGAGTTGTTGATGGACCTGACACTTCTGGTCATTCACATCCTTCTCAAGAGTTGAGAATGTCTCGACATAGTGGGAGGGTTATAACTCAACCCGATCGTTACTTGGGTTTGGCAGAAACTCAAGTCATCATACCTGATGATGGCGTTGAGGATCCATTGACCTATAAACAAGCAATGAATGATGAAGATAGATATCAGTGGATCAAAGTCATGATTCTTGAAATGAAGTCAATATACTTCAATTCAGTCTGGAACTTGTAGACCAACCAGATGGGGTAAAATCTATTGGTTGCAAATGGATTTATAAGAGAAAATGAGACCAAACCGGTAAGGTACAGACCTTTAAAGCTCGACTTGTAGCAAAGGGTTATACCCAAAGAGAGGGGTTGGACTATGAAGAAACCTTCTCTCCTGTAGCTATGCTTAAATCGATTAGAATACTCTTGTCTATTGCCACATTTTATGATTTTGAAATTTGGCAAATGGATGTTAAGACAGCCTTTCTAAACGGCAATCTTGAAGAGGGTATCTATATGGCTCAACCAGAGGGGTTCATTGAACAGGATCACGAGCAAAGGGTTTGCAAGCTTAAAAGATCCATTTATGGGTTGGAAGCAAGCATCTCGATCATGGAATATAAAGTTTGATTATGCGATCAAATCTTATGGCTTTAAACAGAATGTTGACGAACCTTGTGTTTATAAAAGGATAGTCAACTCTATAGTAGCTTTCCTGGTGTTGTGCGTTGACGATATCTTACTCATTGAAAATGATGTGGGATTTCTGACTGACATTAAGCATTGGCTAGCGACACAATTCCAAATGAAAGATTTGGGAGAGTCTCAGTTTGTTCTTGGAATCTAAATTGTTCAGAATCGCAAGAACAAAACACTAGCATTGTCTCAGGCATCGTACAACGACAAAATGTTGATTCGATATACGATGCAGGACTCCAAGAAAGGATTATTACCTTTCAGGCATGGAGTTCATTTGTCAAAGGAACAAAGTCCTAAGACACCTCAAGAAGTTGAGGATATGAGACACATTCCCTATGCATCAGCAGTCGGTAGTCTGATGTGTGCCATGCTATGTACCCAACTCGACATATGCTATGTCGTGGAAATTGTCAGCAGATATCAGTCCAATCCGGAACGTGCTCATTGGACTGCCATTAAGATTATCCTCAAGTATCTTAGGAGAACGAGGGACTATATGCTAATGTACGGTGCTAAGGATCTAATCCTTACAGGGTACACTGACTCAGATTTTCAGACTGATGTAGATTTAAGAAAATCGACATCAGGATTTGTCTTCACTCTGAACGGAGGAGCAATAATATGGAAAAGCATAAAGCAAGGTTGCATTGCTGATTCTACCATGGAGGCTGAGTATGTTGCTACTTGTGAAGCAGCGAAAGAATCTGTATGGCTTAGGAAGTCCTTAACTGATTTGGAAGTCATTCCAAATATTCATCTTCTCGTCACTCTTTATTGTGATAACAGTGGAGCAGTTGCAAATTCAAAAGAACCAAGAAGCCATAAGCGAGGAAAACATATTGAGCGCAAATATCATCTCATAAGGGAGATTGTGCAACGAGGAGATGTGATCGTCACATAGATAGCTTCAGAGCACAACATTGTTGATCCATTTACAAAGTCCCTCACGGTTAAAGTGTTTGAAGGGCACCTAGTGAGTTTAGGACTACGAGTTATGTAATCTAGGGCAAGTGGGAGAAAAGACATGAGTATGCAATGCCCTAGTTTATTGTATTTATGTCTTTCTCTCTACTCAACGTTATAAAACCCCACTAGAGTTTTAGTCCAAGTGGGAGTTTGTTGGGTTTTATGTCCTAAAACTCATAGTTTGTAAACAAAAAACATATTCTATTTTCAATAAAGTTAGTATTATGTTTTATTCAGTAAAGATTGTTATTGAATAAAGTGAACTTTACGATTATTAATCCAAATCCAATAAACTAAGAACACTCTTACTATAGGATGATTACTTTTACTATATGTAGAGACATAAGAGTGGATCAAGTTCAAGTATATAGCCAAAATGATCTATAGTATGGGGATAAGGCTGAGTACCTTATCTTGGGGACACTATGGATGTGGCCCACTTTTGTATATGACATAAACAATGTGATCACTAAATTGTACATGTGGAGACATGTGAGTGGGGGTGTCCTATGCAATGAGTATTGCATAAGATCGGACCATGAAGAAAATCACTCTCACTTTATAATGTCGTCTACTGTTGAGACCAATTTTCTTTTCATTCGATAACCTAGGTAACTCGATTTTAATCCTAAACTAACCATGAACTCCTGTTTATTCGGAATTATCCTTATGCATGGGTGAGAGTGGCTCAAGTTTTCCGACTCAATAGGCCTCCGATTCTAGGGGTAAGACTGGGTAAATGGCTGGGGACGTGAGGTGCAAGATAGAATTCACTCCTAGCCACTTTTAGGGATAGAAGAGAGGTAGTTCCCTTAAGCATTGACTCCAGGTCTTGAACAATGGGCCCTATCCTCTCATTGGCCTGAGAGGGATTCGGTTTACTGGTTGTATCACAAACCAATTGTTCATTAGAGGATCAGTGAGGAATAAGGAATGAGAAGTAACTTCAAGGATAAAACGGTAAATTGACCCAGCTCTAGTTATGAACAACCTGTGAAGCATCGACTTACTAATCATGGTTATATCAAATGGATAGAAATATATCTATAGTGAGGGGAGTGCAACTACTAGGCTATAGTGGAGTGTCCTAGTAGTTAACGAATGTTGGTTAACAAGGTTAATGCGTTTAACTGTTTAATCTTGATCGTTGGAGCCCATGATCTATAGGTCCATTAGGTCCCTCTGCTAGCTCATATCGTACTAAACCATAGAACAGTGTGACGAGTGAGTTCGAAGTGTTCGAATTCAAATTAGAGAATATGTGCTAGATATATACGATATATTTAACTGCATTTTTGTTTTATTTACGAATTAAACAAAAAGAGAGAATCTGAGATATTTAAATAAGATTTAAATATCTTAATCAAATATGTGTCGAAATTGATTGGGATTGGCATTTGAATTAATATTAAATATTAATTAAATAGTTTAATTAATCATTTAATATTACTTTAAGTTGAAATTAATTATTCAAATTAATTGTTGAATCAAAATGAAGAAAGTCAAAATGTTGACTTCATTTAATGGAAAAATCCATGCTTGAGTTAGTGGAATTTTGAGGGGTCAAAATTTGGTTTAACCAAACTTGCATGCTTGCCAAATAAACCCCATCAATTTTAGTGGAATTTTGAGTGTCAAAATTTTGTGAACTCAAACTTGCATGCTTGCCACATAATCCCAAACATTTGAGTGAAATTTTTAGTGTCAAATTTGGTGATCTCAAATTTGCATGAACATGCAAACATGACTCTATAAATAAAGTGATCATGGTACATGGAAGGTCTTCATTTTTTGAAAAAAAACCTAGAGAAAAACCTCTCACAAACTCTCTCTTCATATACTAAATCCCTCCCAAGTTTAGTCATTGACCGGATTCCACAATCCCGTTCTAAGGCCGGAGAATAGCGGAGAAGACACTAGTGGTGGTTCGAAACCAGTTCGTGAGGAAAAAGAAACCGGAGCGACAAAAGGTTAGTATTCAAACTCATTGAGTTTTAAAACTTTTGAACATGTTAGCTAATTTACTATAATTGATGTACTTAGAGTGCCTAAGATCCAAATTGCTTCTGTATGTGTTATATTAACACCATCAACGTTGTTGTGTTGCGCACGATTGAACATGCACGCGTAGGCGACGTGTGTGGTCAAACAAAATTGAATTCCACAAAAGTGATGTTTGGTTGCCGAAGGAAAGCAATGCCTAAAGCTAGACTTGTAGCTCAAGGTTATTGTCAGGAGGAAGGTATAGACTATGAAGAAACTTTTGCACCCTTTTCTAGATTAGAAGCTATTAGAATGTTACTTGCATTTGCTTCTTACAAAAAGTTTATATTATATTAAATGAATGTGAAAAGTGCATTCTTAAATGGTTATATTATGGAGGAAGTTTAGGTAAAACAACCTCCTGGATTTGAAAATTGACTTTCCACATCATATTATAAGTTGAAAAAGGCTCTTTAGGGCTTAAAACAAGCTTCAAGAGCTTGGTACGATAGATTTAGTAATTTTCTTATTGAGAATAATTTCAAAATGGGTAAGCTCGACACTACTCTCTTTATTAAAATTAAAGAAAAAGATATGCTATTAGTGCAAATATATGTGGGTGATATTATATTTGGTTTTACTCATCCTTCTTCATGTGAAGAATTTTCTAAATGTATGCATAATGAGTTTGAGATGAGTATGATGGGAGAGCTCAGTTTCTTTCTTGGACTTCAAATCAAACAATTGAAAGATGGTATCTTCCTAAATAAAGAGAAGTAAATCAAGGATTTACTCAAAAGGTTCAAGTTCAATGAAGGTAAGATTGCAAAAACTCCAATGAGCACATCTACCAAGCTTGATAAGGATGAAAAAGGTAAATGTGTAGATATAAAATTTTATCGAGGTATGATTGGATCTTTACTTTACTTGACTGCCAGTAGACCTGATATTATGTTTAGTGTATGTCTTTGTGCTAGGTTTCAATCTTGTCGTAAGAATCTCATCTATATGCTGTTAAAAGAATATTTAAATATTTACTTGAGACTATTAATTTAGGATTGTGGTATCCTAGAAATGTTGAGTTTAAATTGGTAGGATATTCTGATGCGGATTTTGCTGTAAGTTTACTTGATCGTAAAAGTACTAGTGGAACTTGTCAATTTCTTGGTAGTTCATTAGTTTCTTGGTTTAGTAAAAAGCAAAATTCGGTTGCCTTATCTACTACGGAAGCGGAATATATTGCGGTTGCTAGTTGTTGTGCTCAAATTCTTTGGATGAAACAAACTCTTTGTGATTTTGGATTAAAATTTGATAGTGTGCCTATATTTTATGATAACACCAGTGCTATTAATTTAACCAAAAATCTTGTTCATCATTCTAGAACTAAACATATTGACATTAGACATCATTTTATTAGAGAGCAGGGGCAAAATGGACATATTATTCTTGATTTTGTAAACTTTAATAATCAATTAGCAGATATTTTTACCAAGCTGTTAAATGAAGAAATTTTTTGCAAAAATAGGCTTGAACTTGATATTATTCGGTGTGATATATCTTGAATTTGAGTTTGGTATTACTCGGTGTGATATATCGTGAATTTTATAATCTTATTTAAAGGCATGTTCTTAGGGGGAGCATGTCATTCTTTCATTATTTTTTTATGATTACAAAGGGGAAAAAATTAGGAAAAATATGCTCTAAATTTGTTATTTTATAATTAATGAATCACTTCAATGTTATTTTATAATTAATGAATCACTTCGTTGTTGTGATGTTTCATAATTCATTGAAGCATTAATATAGGGAGAGAATATGGATGTGAGTGAATTTAAAATTTCTAATGATATATTAGAATGCCTATGATGATGCATCGATATGGTCACGATATTATTATTTGGACATGTTCATTATTTTAAGTTTTATGGTTTTATGGATTTCATACTATTTTTTTTAAATGATTTGTCATCATAAACAAAAGGGGAGATTGTTGGCTTTTTGGCCTTTAATCTCAAATTAATTAATATTAATTAATTAGTTTTGATGATAACAAACCTACCTTCAATTATTAACAATTCTCAGTATTTTGTCCATAGTGTAAGGTTGGGAATAACGATTTCAACGTCTTTTTTGGTTCACTCAAATTAGAGATAAAACGGAGAAGTTTCAGTCAAAACAAGATACCCGACGTGATGATGTGGCGGCAAAATAGACATCATGGACCAATCAAATTCAAAACAAGATACCTGACGTGATGACGTGGTGACAAAATTGATGATGTGGTGATAAAATTGAAATCATGGACCAAACAAAATTGATATCATGGACCAATCGAAGTATGACATTTATAACTTTAGTAGAGTTAACAAATGGTGGAATTTTCAATTGCTTTAAACTAAAATAAAAATTTTCTAAACTAGTTTCTTGAATTATAAAATTATTTCAATTATATTTATAATATTTCAATTAGATTTATAAAACTTTCCAATTACTTTTAAATGTTACTCACATGTAACATTTTTTTTTTATTATATTATTACATTTATTTATATATATATATATATATATATATTTATATATATTTATATACTTATATATATTTATATATAATATATATAAAATAAAAATGGATTTAAAATGTTTTTAATATTTATTTAAAATAATATATATATATATATATAATGAAACATGTGGTCTATAATTTTTTACGATAAATTTAAAAATAAATAAATATTATTGTTCGTGATTTTTCTTGTTTAGAGCTCCCAATTCTATTTATTGTTTATCTTATTCTTGAGATATTGTATTGTGAGAAAATTGTAAATTTATTACTTCAGAGAGTTGTGTGTGTTTCTATAAGATTTCAGACAATTGTACCGGTTTGATCCTGAGTCGTGGCAAATGATTGAGTTTGCTCTTGAACTCGTAAAAAGAGCAGTGTACTGGTTTGATCCTGAGCCGTAGAAAGGATTGAGTTTGTTCTTGCACTCGTAAAAGAAGCGGTGTAGCGGTTGAAAGCCTCCATTGTTGCTCTCTCCAAAGCTTCCAATTCTATTTCTTGTTTATAGCTTCCAATTCTATTTCTTGTTTATAGCTTCCAATTCTATTTATTGTTTATCTTATTCTTGAGAGAGATGTCTATTGTATTGTGAGAAAATTGTAAATTTATTACTCCAGAGAGTTGTGTGTGTTTCTATAAGATTGCAGACAATTGTACCGGTTTGATCCTGAGCCGTAGAAAGGATTGAGTTTGTTCTTGCACTCGTAAAAGAAGCGGTGTAGCGGTTGAAAGCCTCCATTATTACTCTCTCCAAAGCTTCTAATTCTATTTCTTGTTTATAGCTTCCAATTCTATTTATTGTTTATCTTATTTTTGAGAGAGATGTCTATTGTATTGTGAGAAAATTGTAAATTTATTACTCCAGAGAGTTGTGTGTGTTTCTATAAGATTGCAGACAATTGTACCGGTTTGATCCTGAGTCGTGGCAAAGGATTGAGTTTGCTCTTGAACTCGTTTGATCTTGCACTCGTAAAAGAAGTGGTGTAGCGGTTGGGCTCGGGCTCTGATCAAGAGGCACTTGGGGAGTGGAGTAGGTCAAGTTTGACCGAACCACTATAAAACTAGTGTGTTATATTTTCTAACCCTTTTCCTATTATTGATATATTTTCTAACCCTTAGGCCTAGGTATTAAGGTCGTACGGTGTTATATTTTCTAACCCGGTCGTACGGTGTTATATTTTCTAACCCTTTTTCTATTATTAATATATTTTCACCCTTAGACCTAGGTGTTATATTTTCTAACCCTTTTCCTATTATTGATATATTTTCACCCTTAGGCATGGGTGTTATATTTTTTAACCCTTTTCCTATTATTGATATATTTTCACCCTTAGGCCTGTAGAATTTAAAACCCTTTTCCTATTATTGATATATTTTCACCCTTAGGCCCGTAGAATTTGTCTTGGAGAATAAAGCCTTGGGATGGGATGTTGGGATGTTAAGAAAGACTATGAATATTAATAAAGCATTGGGATGGGATGTTAAGAAAGACTATGAGTATTAATAAAGTCTTGGGATGGGATGGTAAGAAAGACTATGAGTATTAATAAAGTCTTGGGATGGGATGTTAAGAAAGACTATGAGTATTAATAAAGCCTTGGGATGGGATGTTAAGAAAGACTATGATGGGATGTTAAGAAAGACTATGAGTATTAAGAGCATAATGGTAAGTATAAAATGTCGAATATGAAGTCCTTAGATAAGAAAAGACTTAGACATAGGGGCATTCCAAGAATTGAACTCAAAACCTCTTACACCCCAAGTGAGAATCATACCACTAAACTAAATGCCTTTTCTTGAACACCCAATATTTTTTTAGCTTCTACTCAAATATATTTTTCTCTTAGTAGTTGGAGGGCTATAAAACGAAAAGTTGAATTGTTATAATATACAAGGGTTATCAAATAAACCAACAACCCAACAAAAGAAACAAACTAATCAATTTTGGTTGGATTGATTCGGTTCAGTTATCAGTTTGTTTGATTTAATTTTTCTATTTTGCCTCGTATGACAAGAAAATAAAGTTGTATTGAATGCACCTTCGTTTCATTTATGACAAACTCACATGAAACATCATTGCATTAATAGTACTCAGAGTTAGAGTCTATAAGCATTTCATGAACTTCAGTGCAATTCATGCTTCATTAAAGATGAGATAAACTTTAGTTAGGTAAGGGGAACTTTAAATTACTTCATGTGGAGCTTCAATTACTATATGCTAGTTACCATCTTTAGGATTGACTAATTGGACACGAATTCATGGATTTACAGAAATTTTTGTGTAATTATCAACTACAACTTATGTTTTCAAATTTTTAGGACATAATTTAGGTAGTTGTTTTTATGAGTCGTAAACTTGTTTCTTTGCATAATATGGATTTAGTTGAACTATTATTATCGATAAGATGGAGAAAGAAATTGTCTTTGAATTGACTAATAGACTTAGGTTCATCCTTGTTGTCTTTTAACTTGTGATTTTGCAAAAAGCTTAACTAATATGAACTGTCATGTCACAAGAACTTTAAGATAAATAAAAAATATACCCTACACATCATTCAAGATGGCAATAAAATAGAGTTAAATTGAACGCACTTTAGTTTCATGTTTGGCGTGTTCAAGATAAAACATAATTGTTTTAATGATATTGAGCCTAGAGTCTATAGGAATTTAATGATCTTAAGAGAAATTCCTGTTTTATTAGAGGATACCAACTTTATATATGGTACTAAGAGTTCAAGAATCTGGATTTGAATCTGGTTAAGGAAAAGTACGATTTGAAAGTTTTGAATTCTAGATCAAATTTGTACCTAATTATTTCTTTTGAGAAATGTACATTTAGGAAGCACTGACTAATGGGTATACATATGATTTCAGTTTATTATATATAGCTTTAACCGCCTACTATATATAATTATTTAGTATATATATCTCTATCAGATTTTTACTATAAATAGTCAGCCTTCATATCCAACATTCTAGAGCCCAAATAGTCAATGATTGACATCCTGCTAGAACACAAAGTCATTTACATGCCCCTAGCAAAATGCGTAGTAGTAACAGAGTCTAACCCAACGATCATTCAGACAAACATCCATTGACCAAGAGGGGTGAAAATGATGACGATAGTACAGTTGAGAAAGAATCTTAGTCATGATGAATCTACACTTGCTGCCATTGTTGTATTTGAAAAGGGGGAGCTCAAGTGTGCCAACCTCAACAAAAACTTTTTTGCCACTACATGAACACCATACCCAAAATAAGAAGGTCAGATATTGGGTTTAACCCCACCAAGAGAGATAAATTACAAGATTAGTTTTATGTCGCCTACAACAAATAGATGTCATGCGGCTCAGCCTGAGCTAGTTGAATTCTACAAATAGCAAAATGGCATGTTCACAGTCGGGTTTATTTGACCTACAAAGGCTCTTGTCACTGATCACTCAAATGCTTGGCAAAGACACCAAGCCAACACCTCTACTAAAGAAGGGAGACAAAAACAAACCACTAAAGCAACACATGTTCACGCAAAAATACCATCCAGACGGATGAAGTGAAGGGTCGACCACGATAATTTCAAAGCAAATAGAGAGTTATGATAAGTTATGATAAGCAGGTGGTATGACGTCATGCAAAGAAGAAATTGTTTCAAGCGAAGAAAGTAGGAAAGACACCAACATAGAAGACTTGAAGAGTTAACAAACCGTGAAGTGATTTTCAATAGCTCCTAGTAGGTTGGAAAAGACTCCTCAATACTGAGATCAGCTAGAAGCGCGTTGCGTGACCTAAAGTCAGCCTCATCCTACAACGTTGAGTTTATGAAGAGCCGGTTGATAGAGATATTGACAAATTGTGTAAGGGCAGATGTCGTAGTCATGATTGGCCGAGGTAGGTTGCCTGTCGCTACATGTTAGATGTCTCAACTATTCCTGTAAACGATTTGTGGTTCATGGTGGCATGCTCATTCCAAACACGTTTTACTTGCTTTCATCTTAGATAGGCATTTACTATTATTGTTGTGCCAATACGGGGTGTATGATTAGTCCTCAAAATCATATCTACACCCATCAGGACATTGGAGAACGTGACCAGTTGTTGTTTCTTCCCTTTTAGCTTATAACATTCCTTTAGTTGAAATTGTTTTTAATGTATTTCCTTGCTCACGTTTTCTAAAATATTTCTTCGAGCATACACTACTATTGTTAGTTTGATTTCTATTGTTAGTTTGATTTTTTTTTTTAATTTTTTTTTTCTTTCAAAATTGTCCTTTTTTTCCCTTTGGAGGGGCATTCCGAGAATCGAAATCAAGACCTCTTGCACCCAAAGAAAGAATCATACCACTAGACCAAATGCCCTTATTATGGACTATATATTAAGTTGTTTATGGAATGTATTATCATTATTTCATTTATTTTCTTTGTTAATGAAATCCATGAGCAATTATTATTATATCTTTTAGATCTAGACCACTGTGAAATTATTTACCTCTGAGACATATAGCTTGGAGTACACAAGTAAATGATACCACTAGACCAAATGCCCTTTCTAAAAAAAATGCAACATTTTTAACTCCTACTCAATATATTTTTTTCTCTCAAGTTTGATAACTATTTTCTTGAGTGGTTGTTGGACTATAAAACAAAAAATTGATGGTCTAGTATTTTACTTGTAAGTAAGGCATGTAATATTGAATTGTTCTAATATGCAAGCGTTATCGAATAAACTACAACCCAACAAATGAATCAAACTAATAAGTTTGGGTTGGGTTGGATTTATTCGGCTCAATTCATCAGTTTGTTTGATTTAATTCTTCTATTTTGCTTCGTATGCAAGAAAATGAAGTTGTATTGAATGTACCATAGTTTGATTTATGACAAACTCATATGAAATATAATTGCATTAATAGTACTAAGAGTTGGAGTCTATAAACATTTCATGAACTTAAGTGCAACTCATGCTTCATTAAAGACGAGATAAACTTTAGCTACTATCTTTAGGATTTACTAATTGGACACGAGTTCTTGGATTTAGTGATTGTTTTATGTAATTTTCAACTATAACTTATGTTTTCAAATTTTTAGGTCATAATTTAGGTAGTGGTTGTATATTATGGATGAACACTAGAGTTTCTATCCTGTTCACCACAACTACATTCGTTTTTGTTTGAATGCTATAATTGTCATTTATATTGTATGGCAATAAAATTTGTTTACATAAAATTTTAGTTAAAGTTGCATATTTTACTTCTTGCGAGTAAAAAATTTTTCTTAGCATAATATGAATTTAGTTGCAAGAGTTATTAGGAATAAAATGGAGAAAGAAATTTTCTTTAAAATAATAAACAAACCCAAGTTCATCTTTGTTGTTGTCTAATTGTGATTTTGCAAAAAACTTAACTAATATGAAATATCAAGGTAAATCAAGAATATATCCTACACGTCATTCAAGATGACAATAAAATGGAGTTAAATTGAACGCAGTTTTAGTTTCATGTCTAGCATAATTGTATTAATGATATTAAAGAGAACTTCGTGTTTTATTAGCAAAGACCAACTTCCTTTAAGGTACTAGGAGTTTAAACTACTTCCATTGTAATTTCAGTCACTCCACAATGATTACAAATTTAGGGTTGGCTTATTGGACATCAATTACCAACTTTAGGTTATAATTTAGGTAGTAGCCATTATAATATTAATGAGCATAAGAGTTACAATTCTTTCATGGACCATATGTGTTATAGTTAAATGAATATATATATATATATATATATATATATTATGTATGTTGAGGTTTAGGTAAAGCATAAAGTAGTAAGGAACACCATTGTCAACTCTAGAGCCACCCACAACTCATGATAGAGATTGCAAAGTATTTTAACATCCTTTGGCATCAAGATATAGGAAAGATGAATGCCGTCAAATTGGAAGCTTTGCTTGTCTAACAAGTCACAATGAGAACTCTAATCAAGCTGGAGCCTTGGACTAGGCAAATTGTTTAGTGATAGTTGAAATGGATGACTTCGACGTTGTGTCAGGAATGAACGTTCTGCTGAAACACAAAGTCATTTACATGCCCCTAGCAAAATGTCTAGTAGTAATGGAGTCTAACCCGATGATCATTTAGAAAAACATCCATCAACCAAGAGGGTTGAAAATGATGTCGATACTACAGTTGAGAAAGAATCATAGCCATGATGAATCTACACTTGCTGCTACTGTTGTAATTGAAAAGGGGAGCTCGAGTGAGCCAACTTCAATAGAAACCTTGTTGCCACTACATAAACACCACGACGCAAAACAAGGTCAGATAATGGATTTATCCCCACTAGAAGAGACAAAAACAAGGTCAGATACTGAAGAAGGGAGACAGAAACAAACCACTGAAGCAACACATGTTCACACAAAAATATCATCTAGATGGATGAAGAGAAGGGTCAGTCGGAAACGTCAACCACAATAATTTCAAGAAAAATAAAGAGTTCATATAAGTTAAGTTCAGATAAACTTCGAGTTCAAAGCAACAAGAACCAAAACCTGGTGTGAAAATATTATGGACTAGTTAAAGTTATCCATAAGATTATGAAGACATCATATATATAGAATCCAATTGCTCTTATGGATGCGGACTAACCTTGTTGTCTACGTTAGTAACTTGAAACGTTATTATTTTGACCAAGAAGACATCAAGCAGAAGTAGGTGGTATGACGTCATACAAATAAGAAAAAGTTTCAAATGAAGAAAGTAGGAAAGACACGAACAGAGAAGACATGAAGACTCAACAAACCGAGAAGTGATTTTCAACAGCACCTAGTAGGTTGGAAGAGACTCCTCATTATTAGATCAGCTGGAAGCGCATCGAGAGACCTAAAGTCAGCCTCATCCAATAAATTGTGTGGGGGCATATGTCACAGTCATGATTGCCCAAGGCGTGTTGCCTGTCGTTGCATCTTGCATGTCTCAGCCATTCTTGTAAACGATTTGTTGTCCAAGGCGGTTATTTGAGCAATGTTATTGTTTACCGATTATTTGGGCGACACGTCTTGAGCAATCATGACCGTCACAATTGACTAAGACATTTGTTGTCCATTTGTTATTGTTGTCCAAGAGACTCCTCATTATGAGGTCATGATTGGCTAAGACATTTAAAGAAGTTTTACCTAGGGCAACTTCTATCACAATCCTCTTCTCGCTCTCTAAACGTCTTTAAATGTTATTATTCACTAGTTATTTGGGCGCATCTTCCTTAAAAGGGTTGTGACGACAGATGACCTAGGTAAAACTTCTATTGGGAGATCAGTGCAATAGAGAATCTATGTCCCTTTCCTGAAACCTTCAGCGGACAACATAACAAAGAGTTCCTAGAAAAAATATCATAGAACAATTTGTGTAATGCCTTTGAAGTTAGGCTCGAGGCTCTATCTTATCTCCCAAGAATATGGTTCATTCTCTATTCACAAAGAAATTCTGTAATAGAAAGTGGTACCCTCATCTTCTTTTACAAAACTTTTTCAAGTCCTCATGGAATGATTTGAAAGTGGTACCCTCATCTTCTTTTATAAGACTACCTCGGCCTTAATGGAATGATTATGCTATGTTGATTTTTAGAGAAGGGAGTAGGAGTAGGAGTAAGAGTAGATGACTGTTTATGGTCCAAGTCCCGAAAAAGTAAGTCTTTATGTCAAGAAAGGAAAGGAATCCTCATAGTTTCCAAGATTTGAAGAGAATCATACATACACAAATTTCCTTTGTTTGTTTATTCTTGTTGTTTTCTCTCTTCAATTAACATGTTATAAAGACACTTGTAAATTATAATTAAATATAGTTTCCTTTTTTTTTTCTTTCCAAATATCCATCTGAATTACTTCTTGGTTCGAGGTTTAAAAAACCTATTTCAAATCTTATTATATTGCATGCTTCAATTTGATATAATTGTTGGGGGCATTTTGAGAATCAAAGTGGAGACCTCTCGCACCCGAAGCGAGAATCATACCACTTGACCAAATGCCTTGTAGTGGATCTATCATTTTTAGTTTCTGATCCATATCTTTTTTGCGTCTCAATATTTAAAATTTATCAGCATGTTTTTTTTTCAATTCTAGAAATAGAAATGATATCCATAGAAATACATAATTTTACAATGCAAATAAGAAAAACTCATGATCAAGTTTTAGATAAAAGTAGCAAACATGTTGATAGATATAAAAATAAAAATAAATTCAAGTTCTTTCTCTGGCCTAATTATCAATTGGAAGATTTAGCTGATATGAATTGTTATTGGTTTGATACCAATAATAACAGTCATTTTAGTATGCTAAGGATCCATGTGTCAATGAAAATTAGTTAATGCTATATTTTTCTTATATTGGCCATAATATCTCTCAACCAAATGCATTAGTTGAAAATGTATTTAATATTTTTTTTTGTCCTTTTCTAAATCTTCTGCCAGAAAAGTCTTCTTGGATCCGAGCCTTCCTTTTTTAAGCACCTTGTAATTCTTATTCTATAAAAAATTTAATGATTCGGAAATTTTATAAAAATTAGAAAAAGTACCATTTTCTCAATGTTTTTTCATTTTTACTTGTTCTTTGCTTCTAAATACAACCTAGTAGGGATTATACACGGTCTCTTATTGGAGACCTTGAGTGTTGCAAATTCTCCTCTCCTTTGAAAACTTTTGGTCATCGAAAGTGCTTATTCTAAAATAGGTCAGGATACAAGGTTCTTATTTGCCTTCCATTTCTCAAGTGGCTTCTTCTACTCTATGATTCTTCCATAGGACCTTAACAAGAGAGATTTCCTTGTTTCTCAATCATTTGACTTTCTTGTCTATTATTTGAATCAGGTCTTCTTTATACGTTAGGTCATCTCTCAAGAAGAGAGTTTCATGAGCCAGTACGTGCGAACGATCTAGGGTAAACTTCTGTAGTATGGATATATGAAAGATATTATGTACTGCAGACAAGTTTGGGCATTGCCCAATTCTATAGGCCACAGATCCAATCATTTCTAATATCTCAAAAGGACGAATAAACCTAGGGCTTAGCTTCCCCTTTTTACCCTACCTGAGCACCCCTCTCATGGGGTGCTACCTTTAAGAATATATGATCCCCTACCTACAATTCCATGTCCTTGTGCCTTAGGTCTGCATAGCTTTTCTCTCGGCTTTGTGCGGTTTGTATCCTAGCTTTAATCTAATGGACTGTGGCGTTGGTAATTTGCACTAGCTCTGGCCCAATAGTTGTCGTTTGCCCCCCTTCTTTCCAAAACAGAGGGGATCGAAATCTTCGTCCATAGAGAACCTCGTATGTGGCCATTTGTATGGTGGCTTGGCAAGTATTATTATAAGCGAATTTCATAAGGGGTAGGTACTTATCACATATACCCTCAACATGTCTTCCAATATATTGCTTGAGCATTTCTATTTGACCATCTGTTTATGGGTGGAATGTCATACTATAACTAAGTACCCAATGCCTTTTGTTGAATTTTCCAGAAGCAAGATTTAAATCTGGCATCTCGGTCTAATACTATTGCATTTTGTTGAATTTCCAGAAGTGTACCCAATACCTTTACTGATGAATATTCATTTTTAATGTTAAGAAGAGTAGCTCAGTTGGGAGATTGTTAGACTGAAGATTTGAAGGTCACATGTGTTTTATCCACGTTCAATGCACCTAATACAAGTTTATTACTTGACTATACAATCTAAAAACATAACTTGCTTATTCAATCTAAAATTAGTGATTATTTCTTTTTTAAACATAATGAATTAGCGGAAATACCTTTACTTATGAATTTTTATTTTTAATATTAGCGGGGATAGCTCTGTTGGGAGAGTGTCAGACTGAAGATTTGAAGGTCACGTGTTTGATCTCCACGTTCACCGCACCTGATTCTAGTTGCATAACCCGACTATTCAATCTTAAATTAGTCATTGTTTCTTACTGAAATCTCAATGAATTATCGAAAATACCTAACGTGTTCTAGTTCACCGCACCTTATACAAGATGGATAACTTGAATATCTTATTAAAAATTAGTGATTATTTCTATTTAAAATTTCAATGAAGTAGCGAAAATACCTTTACTGATGAATTTTCATTTTTAATGTTATTGTGGATAGCTCAGTTGAGAGAGCGTTAGATTGAAGATTTGAAGGTCTCGTGTTCGATCCACGTTCATCACACATGGTTCACGTTTTACTATTTGACTGTTCAATCTAAAATTAGTGATATTAAATTTCAATTAATTAGCGGAAATACCTTTACTTAAAAACTTTCATTTTTAATGTTAGCGGGGATAGCTTAGTTTGGAGAGTGTCAGATTTAAGATTTGAAGGTCACTGTTCGATCTCCATGTTCACCGCACCTGTTTCTATTTGCATAACCTGACTATTCAATAAAAAATTAGTTATTATTTCTTTTTAAAATCTCAATGTGAAAATATCTTTACTGATGAATTTTCATTTCTAATGATTGTAGGGATAGCCCAGTTGGGAGAGTAACAGATTGAAGATCTGAAGGTCACATGTTCGATCCAAGTTCACCTTCTTTCCAAAATTAGTTTAGTTGATTATTAGACCGTAATATTGAAGGTCACTAATATTGGATTCCTAATTCTTTATTTGACTATAAATGCTCTATAAGATATTTAGTAAAATGATTGCATGGAACAATAAAAGAACAATAGATTCTACTTTCAATGTTGCTAAGTTGAGTCCTTTTGATGTAAGTGGTGATTTTTCTGATTCGAGGACGAATCCTTTTGAAGAGGGGGATGATGATAAGAATCACGGTGTTCCAATTGGACCTATTACACTACCCAAGGCCAAGAAGATTCAACAAGCGTTCAACCATCATTTCATGTGTTACAAGCTTATTCGTTTGAGTCAAGACCATCATTCCATGAGTGGTTAGAAAACTTTATTTATTATTTTAATTATATAAAGTTTGTAATGCTCAAATTGACTTCGTCTTCTCTGAAGATTTAAAGGGATCGAGATTAAATCACGAACACTAACTTCTTTTGTTGGGAGACTATAAATACTCACAAATTATTCTGTAAAAGCATATTTGTGATCAATGAAATTGATCTCTCAAGTTGAGACGATCCCCCTTATAGAAATCTGAGCATATTTTTTTCATTTCGATTGTGAAGTGACTCAATTTAGAAAAAGGTTCCAAATCTTGTTTCTCAATCTTGGATCTCATTATCTAATTCTAACTTTATCTCTTGGTTGATCCAAAATTTGTATAAGAAGGTATTAATTTCTTTAATACAAGGGTTCTTGCTTCTACAAAAGCTTGGTTCATTGAGCTGAAGATTACGGTTGATCTATCATCCTTCAACGGGATCTTCTATCCCCATGACTTGCTCTAATGCGGTCGTTCTTCTAACGCCGACGACACGTCCAGTTATCGAGATTGGTAATGTGAATTTGTAATCCATCCATTGAGGTTCTTGGAATGATTCTATAGCTTATCATTTTTATGTTGGGAGTTGGATCATGGGTCTTGGGCGAAGGAATCCTTGATTTACCGCCCTTCGAGTTGAAGGAAGTGTCATAAGGCTAATTTTTTTTCATTTTTTTTCAAATTTTTTCAGTCATTTTATTTGATTTTATTTCAATTTTGTCAAACTCACTCAGGTGCTCATCTCAATCATTTCAACCCTGTGTTAGCGTTCAATAAGAGAGACCTCGGAAATAACCTGTAACTATTCAACTGGATTATCACATTAACAATTTGAATAAAATAAAGTGACATTAACCATTTGAATCACCTCAACCCCACTTGTTGAACTTGACCAAATGTCTATAACATAACACTAACAACGGTACAAAGTAACACAAACCTGTACAAAGTAACACTAACAAAGGTACAAAGTTCATAAAAGTTTTTTTAATGTAAAATACCATTGAACTTGACCATTATAGTCCCTGTCAAACGTAGGTAAAGTTTAAATTCGAGTCTCCTTGTCAAACTCACTCGGGTGCTCATCTCAACCATGATGGCGTTCAACAAGAGAGACCTCGAAAATAGCCGATCGCATTAACCATTTGAATCACCTCAACCCCACTTGTTGAAATTGAAACAAATATCTATAACATAACACTAACATAGGTACGATGTTCATAAAAGTCTTTAATCTAAAATACTATTGAACTTGACCATTAAAGTGCCTCTCAAAATGAGGTAAAGTTTAAATATAATTGGTGACAAAAGATGAAACTATAAAATAAAAAGAAATAAGAAAATAATATTCAATTTCAGAGAATCAAACCAGAATCTCCTAGGTGAAAGCAAAATATCCAAATTGGACAACAATGAATTTTTGGTGTAGTTGTCCTAAAGTCTTTTGTCTAATCGCTCAAGAGTTTTACTATGATGTTTTGGGTAATGTCTAACTCTTCGACACGTCCTTTCATGTGTGTGATAGAGTTCTCAGAATTACTGCGACGTTTCGAGCTGTTCGATCGTGTGGCTCTTTCTTCAAAAGGGTAAACATCAAACATCAGGTCTTTGCACCTCGGCCTCTGAGAATACCACATCAAGGTGACAGGATTCGAACCTATGGCTCTCTGAAACTTCTTCATTCGGCCTCTGAGAATACCACATCAAGGTGACAGGATTCGAACCTATGGCTCTCTGAAACTTCTTCATCGGGCCTCTGAGAATACCACATCAAGGTGACAGGATTCGAACCTATGGCTCTCTGAAACTTCTTCATCGGTTATTTCGGCGCATCTTCCTTAAAAGGATTGTGACAACAGATGACCCATTTGACTGAAAAATTCCTAGAAAGAATACAATAGAACAATTTATGTAATGCTCTTTTTGAAGTCCGACCATCTTTATTCTTCCAAGAATATGTTTCATTCTCTATTCTCGTCTTCTTGGTTCAATGTTTAAAAACCATATTTTAAATCAGATTATCTTGCATAGGTTCATTTTGATATAATATTGTTAGAGGTATTTTGAGAATCGAACTTGAGACCTCTCACACCCAAAACAATAATCATACCACTTAGACCAAATGCCTGTGTAGTAGATCTAGAATTCTTAGTTGCTAGTCTATATATTTTCCGTGCCTCAATATATGAAATTTATATAAGTTGAAGTTGTGCATTGCCACGCATTCCTTATAGAGAGAAGAAAAAAGAATAGAAGTTATTTTCTAGTGTAAGTTAGAAGTTAGAAGTTATTATTACTATAGAGAGAAGAAAAAAGAATAGAAGTTATTTTCTAGTATAAGTTAGAAGTTATTATTACTATAGAGAGAAGAAAAAAGAATAGAAGTTAATTTTTAGTATAAGTTAGAAGTTATTATTACTATAGAGAGAAGAAAAAAGAATAGAAGTTATTTTCTAGTGTAAGTTATAAGTTATTATTACTATAAAGAGAAGAAAAAAGAATAGAAGTAGAAAAAAAAGTAGAAGTTATTTTCTAGTGTAAGTTAGAAGTTATTATTACTATAGAGAGAAGAAAAAAGAATAGAAGTTATTTTCTAGTGTAAGTTAGAAGTTATTATTACTATAGAGAGAAGAAAAAAGAATAGAAGTTATTTTCTAGTGTAAGTTAGAAGTTATTATTACTATAGAGAGAAGAAAAAAGAATAGAAGTTATTTTCTAGTGTAAGTTAGAAGTTATTATTACTATAGAGAGAAGAAAAAAGAATAGAAGTTATTTTTTAGTATAAGTTAGAACTTATTATTACTACAGAGAGAAGACAAAAAAATATAAGTTATTTTCTAGCGTAAGTTAGAAGTTATTATTACTATATAAAGAAGAAAATAGAATATAAGTTATTTTCTAGTGTAAGTTAGAAGTTATTATTACTATAAAGAGAAAAAAAAGAATAGAAGTAGAAAAAAGAGTAAAAGTTATTTTCTAGTGTAAGTTAGAAGTTATTATTACTATAGAGAGAAGAAAAAAGAATAGAAGTTATTTTCTAGTGTAAGTTAGAAGTTATTATTACTATAGAGAGAAGAAAAAAGAATAGAAGTTATTTTCTAGTGTAAGTTAGAAGTTATTATTACTATAAAGAGAAGAAAAAAGAACTGAAGTTATTTTTTAGTGTAAGTTAGAACTTATTATTACTATAGAGAGATAAAAAAAGAATAGAAATTATTTTCTAGTGTAAGTTAGAAGTTATTATTAGTATAGAGAGAAGAAAAAAGAATAGAAATTATTTTCAAGAGTAAGTTAGAAGTTATTATTACTATAAAGAGAAAAAAAAGAATAGAAGTTATTTTTTAGTGTAAGTTTTAGTAAGTTAGAAGTTATTATTACTATAGAGAGAAGAAAAAAGAATAGAAGTTATTTTCAAGTGTAAGTTAGAAGTTATTATTACTATAAAGAGAAGAAAAAAGAATAGAAATTATTTTCTAGTGTAAGTTAGAAGTTATTATTACTATAAAGAGAAGAAAAAAGAATAGAAATTATTTTCTAGTGTAAGTTAGAAGTTATTATTACTACATAGAGAAGAAAAAAAAAATAGAAGTTATTTTCTAGTGTAAGTTAGAAGTTATTATTACTATAAAAAGAAGAAAAAAGAATAGAAGTTATTTTCTAGGGTAAGTTAAAAGTTATTATTACCATAAAGAGAAAAAAAAAATAGAAGTAGAAAAAAGAGTAAAAGTTATTTTCTATGTAAGTTAGAAGTTATTATTACTATAGAGAGAAGAAAAAAGAATAGAAGTTATTTTCTAGGATAAGTTAGAAGTTATTATTACTATAAAGAGAAGAAAAAAGAACCGAAGTTATTTTTTAGTGTAAGTTAGAACTTATTATTACTATAGAGAGATGAAAAAAGAATAGAAATTATTTTCAAGTGTAAGTTTTAGTAAGTTAGAAGTTATTATTAATATAAAGAGAAGATAAGTTTTAGTGAGTTAAAGTTATTATTACTATAAAGAGAAGAAAAAAGAATAGAAGTTATTTTGAAGTGTAAGTTTGAAGTTATTATTACGGTAAAGAGAAGAAAAAAGAATAGAAGTTATTTTCAAGTGTAAGTTAGAAGTTACTATTACTATAAAGAGAAGAAAAAAGAATAGAAATTATTTTCTAGGGTAAGTTAGAAGTTATTATTACTCTAGAAGAAAAAAGATAGAAGTTATTTTCTAGGGTAAGTTTTAGTAAGTTAGAAGTTATTATTACTATAGAGAGAAGGCATATAATGTTGAATTGTTCTAATATGCAAGTGTTATCGATTAAACTACAACCCAACAAAAGATCCAAACTAATCAGTTTGGGTTGGGTTGGATTTATTCGGCTCAGGTCATCAGTTTTTTTGATTTAATTCTTCTATTTTGCTTCGTATGACAAGAAAATGAAGTTGTATTGAATGTACCGTAGTTTGATTTATGACAAACTCATATGAAATATAATTGCATTAATAGTACTAAGAGTTGGAGTCTATAAACATTTAGTTCAAGTGCAACTCATGCTTCATTAAAGACGAGATAATTGGACACGAACTTTAAATTACTTCATGTGGAGCTTCAATTACTCTAGGTTAGCTACTATCTTTAGGATTTACTAATTGGACACGAGTTCTTGGATTTAGGGGATTGTTTTATGTAATTTTCAACTATAACTTATGTTTTCAAATTTTTAGGTCATAATTTAGGTAGTGGTTGTATATTATGAATGAACACTATAGTTTCTATCCCGTTTACAACAACTACTCTAGTTTTTGTTGAAAGGCTATAATTGTCATTTATGTTGTATGGCAACAAAATTTGTTTTGATGAAATTTTAGTTAAAGTTGCATATAAATTTGTTTCTTAACATAATATGAATTTAGTTGCATAGTTATTAGGAATAAAATGGAGAAAGAAATTTTCTTTAAAATAATAAACAGACCCAAGTTCATCTTTGTTGTTGTCTAATTGTGATTTTGCAAAAAGCTTAACTAATATGAAATATCAAGGTAAATCAAGAATATATCCTACACGTCATTCAAAATGACAATAAAATGGAGTTAAATTGAACGCAGTTTTAGTTTCATGTCTAGCATAATTGTATTAATGATATTAAAGAGAGCTTCCTTTAGTAACTTGAAATGTTATTATTTCGACCAAGAAGACATCAAGCAGAAGCAGGTGGTATGACGTCATACAAATAAGAAAAAGTTTCAATTGTAGAAAGTAGAAAAGACACGAACAGAGAAGACATGAAGACTAAAAAAACCGTGAAGTGATTTTCAACAGCACCTAGTAGGTTGAAAGAGACTCCTCATTATGAGATCAGCTGGAAGCGCATCGAGAGACCTAAAGTAAGCCTCATCCAATAAATTGTGTGGGGGCATATGTCACAGTCATGATTGCCCAAGGCGTGTTGCCTGTCGTTGCATCTTGCATGTCTCAGCCATTCTTGTAAACGATTTGTTGTCCAAGGCGATTATTTGGGCAATGTTATTGTTAACCGATTATTTGGGCGACACGTCTTGAGCAATCATGACCGTCATAATTGACTAAGACATTTGTTGTCCAAGAGACTCCTCATTATGAGGTCGTGATTGACTAAGACATTTAAAGAAGTTTTACCTAGGGCAACTTCTATCACAATCCTCTTCTCGCTCTCTAAAACTTTTTTAAATGTTATTGTTCACTGGTTATTTGGGCGCATCTTCCTTAAAAGGGTTGTGACGACAGATGACCTAGGTAAAACTTCTATTGGGAGATCAGTGCAATAGAGAATCTGTGTCTCTTTCCTGAAACCTTTAGCGGACAACATAACAAAGAGTTCCTAGAAAAAATATCATAGAACAATTTGTGTAATGCCATTGAAGTTAGGCTTGAGGCTCTATCTTATCTCCCAAGAATATGGTTCATTCTCTATTCACATAGAAATTCTGCAATAGAAAGTGGTACCCTCATCTTCTTTTACAAAACTTTCTCAAGTCCTCATGGAATAATTTGAAAGTGGTACCCTCATCTTCTTTTATAAGACTACCTCGGCCTTCATGAAATTATTATGCTATGTTGATTCTTAGAGAAGGGAGTAGGAGTAAGAGTAGATGACTGTTTATGGTCCAAGTCCCAAAACAGTAAGTCTTTATGTTTGTTTATTCTTGTTGTTTACTCTCTTCAATTAACATGTTATAAAGACACTTGTAAATTATAATTAAATATAGCTTCCTTTTTTTTTTCTTTCCAAATATCCATCTGATGTATTTCTTGGTTCAAGGTTTAAAAAACCTATTTCAAATTTTATTATATTGCATGCTTCAATTTGATATAATTGTTGGGGGCATTTTGAGAATCAAACTTGAGACCTCTCATACCCGAAGCGAGAATCATACCACTAGACCAAATGCCTTGTAGTGGATCTATCATTTTTAGGTGCTGGTCCATCTTTTTATGCGCCTCAATATTTGAAATTTATCACATATTTTTGTTTCAATTCTAGAAATAGAAATGATATCCATGGAAATACATAATTTTACAATGCAAATAAGAAAAACTCGTGATCAAGTTTTAGATAAAAGTAGCAAACATGTTGATAGATATAAAAATAAATTCAAGTTCTTTCTCTGGCCTAATTATCAATGGGAAGATTTAGCTGATATGAATTGTTATTTGTTTGATACCAATAATAACAGTCATTTTAGTATCCTAAGGATCCATATGTGTCCATGAAAATTAGTTAATGCTATATTTTTCTTATATTGGCCATAATATCTCAACCAAATGTATTTAATATTTTTCTTTTGTCCTTTTCTTTTTTTGAATGGTCTTATGTCTCCATTCTATTTGAAAATTGATATTTTGTTTGGTAATTTTCAACTCATTATTTTTGTTTGTTCATTCCACCTAATTTGTAAAAAAAAAATCTTACCACTAGACCAAATGCCCTTATAGTGGATCTATCATTTTTAGTTGCCCGTGTGTATATGTTTTCCGCACCTCAATATATGAAATTTATCCAACCTCAATATATGAAATTTATCCACATATTTTTGTGCTTTAGAACCTACTATTATTGTCACGTTAAATTCACATGGTCTATCACACAGTTGAAGCAGCATTGCCACTAAAGCCCGTGCATTCCTTTGAGATAGATATGTTAAAAATTAGGCCCATTTGATAACTATTTTGTTTTTTTTTTTTAAATTTTAAAATTATGTGTTTTATCCTTTTATAATAAATAAAAAATAAAAAAGAAAAAGAAAAGAAAACATTTGAATTTTAAACAAAATTTCACACCCAACTAAATTTTTGAAAAATATTTTTATTTATTTATTTTTTCTTTATTTTAGTTTTCCAAACATAGATTGATATGGAGTGGCTAGTTTTCAAAACTACTTCTTTGCTACAATTGAACAATATTTATATTGTAAAATGGGATTAACTTCCTTTAAGTTTATGTAATTTATTTTATTACTATGTTTACTTCTATCTCATGTTACTCCATTGGTATTTACTTCGTTTTATACAAAAGTTCACCGTAATTAATAAATCCATGTGCTTAATACATTCCCTACAAGAATAAACTTGTTTGTATCAGGATAAATTACAATGAATACGGAGAAAAGAAATCCCAAAAATAAGTAGAAGGTTGAGAATTTCAGTCAACCACACAATGTCAAAGCGTGACTACATGGCTCACACGCAATTCTACCACAAGAATGGCATGAAACTTGCATAAATGACGCTCGGATTTCGAAGGGGAACTTCTCAACTTGAGAGATCAATTTCATTCATCACAAATCTGATTTTTACATAATAATTTGTGGGTATTTATAGCCACAAAAGAAGTTAGTGGCTGGGATTTAATCTTGATCCCTTTAAATCTAAAAAAAAAACGAAGTCAATTTGACAATTCTACCATTTCAAACTTTATGAAATTAAAAATAAATAAAGTTTTCTAATAACTCATGTAATGATGCTTGCAACTTCATTTGCTTCTTCAACTGTATAAATATTCACTTCTGAAGCTCCAAATAGTCCTTCCTCAATCTAATAAGCTTGTAACACATGAAATAATAGTTGAACCGAGCCTATCCAATTTTGTAGATGAAGAATGAATGCTTGTTGAATCTTCTTGGCCTTGGATCGTGTAATAGGTCCAGTTGGAACATTTGGAACACCGCGATCCTTATCATCTTCCCCCTCTTCAAAAGGATTCGTCCTCGAATAAAAAAATCATCACCTACATCAAAAGGACTAAAGTCAGCAACATTGAAAGTAGAATGTGCTAAAAATTCTCCTGGAAGATCATTTTATTTGCATTGTTATTAATTATTTCAAGGACTTGATAAGGGTCATCCCCTCTTAGATGTAACTTTGTCTTCCTTTGAGATGGGAATCACTCCTTGCGAAAATGTATCCAAACCCAGTTATTGGTTTGAAAAATGATTTCATTCCGTCCTTTGTTAATTCTTGAAGCAACATTGAAATTTTGTTTCTCAATTGTCTCCTTCCCCTCTTTATGCAATGTTTTGATCCCATTTGCCTTACTTGTGGCTGCTTTACTCACAAAAATATTAGAATGAATAGAAAGAAAATCAAGACGCATACGTGGATTAAATCCGTAAGCAACTTCAAAAAGAGAACAATGAGTGGCAAACATTCGTCTCAAGACTTAATGTTCTTACAAATAATAGCCCTAAGCAATGCTCCTAGTGTCTATTGACCACCTCAATTTGCTCGTTAATCTGAAAATGACATGTAGTTGAAAACAATAATTTGTTACCCAATTTATGATTTAATATTCTTATAAATAATAGCCCTAAGCAATGCTGCTGATATTTTATTAACTACCTTAGTTTGCTCATGAGTCAGAGGATGACATGCAGTTGAAAATAATAATTTGGTACCCAATTTATCCACCATACTTTCCAAAAGGTGACTTAAAAATTTAACATCCCTATCATTTTTTGTGTGCAGCAAACATTGGCAACATTGACTACAAAACTTATAAACATCGTGCTCCATGGCAAAGGTCATATGGATCGTGATGAGCATTTTCTCCCATATCTTGGTTTCGCTAACTAAAGTTTTCCAATAACTCCAAAACTTCATTACCTTATATAACTTCTGGGGATAAGGATTCATATAACATTTCATAAAATAAGATCTACTGATGAAGTTCATAGCATTTGAAGGTCATCTAGGTCATGAACCGAAGGTAAATTACCTTAGAGGCATTATGGTCATTTTACATCGTTTCTTGGTTTACCTACTTATCCTTATCCAATGACCTCCAAATTTCATATCTAACCTCAACATAATATAATATGCTCAGTATTAAAATTTGATATGCAGCGGAGCTCATTAGAGGGTTATTTTAACGTTACTTAAATCTCGAGCTATTTGATCGGTTCAAGGTTTTAACTCACGGTTCTTTGGGTTTTTCTTTCATATATACTTAATTCATACTTGGTTTAGGGTTCATATGAAAATCCAAGCAATTTCTACAAGTATTTCTTAACAAAAAGTCCAAGGGGCTACTCGCCTCGTCGTCGACGTTTGGGACGTCCATTCTTGAGCTTCCAATATCTGAATTACTTAAAATTTCCTTCCACATACTCCTTATTGTGTCTAGTTTCTGAAACCATAAGATTTTTTATGAGAATCGGTCTAGAATGGGGTTAAAATTGACAAAACCCGAGAAAACTTCAAATTTTGAGTTGACTTGGATAGTACAGTTGAACTGGCCATATCATCATTTTCTTCCTTTGAACAGGAAGAAGATGTGTATTTTTCGCGTCGCCGCCATTTGCGGCCTGTACAGCCACATTGATAGTGTTTCTCTCCTCGATTTCTTTGTGAAACTTAAAGATGGGTATTACAAGGAAGGGCTAGGGATTTGATTTGATACCTTATCGTGGATCGTAGCTTAAGATATTCGCTTCCAAAGTTCATCCAAAATCTGATTTATCGTTGGAGATAAAACAAAGGATTTCTTATTGGGTAGCCGATTCTAGGGGTTTCAAGACCCTATTTCTTCATTGAACCTCTTCCATATCCTTTCTTCAGGCTAAAGGAATTGGTTTGGAGGAACGTCTTTGAGTGTAAGACCTTAATTTCCAAAAATCGTTCTGGGTATGCAACTCACTCGAATCGCAAGATTTTCGATCTCTTGGGTAGCTTGTTCTACGATGTTTCATCTCTCGATTCCTTCATCAAGTTTACTCAACTTCTTCCTCTGAAGCTAGAGGAATCCTTAATTTGAAGGAAAAGAGATCGTAGATAGGAATTTGACTCTTATCCCCAATTTAATTTCGAACCTATTTCCTTCAATTTGACATGCTCTCGAGGTTATTTTTCTTAATGGTCTTCTATGGAAGCATTCCTTGGATGTGCAGAAACTGATTGGAATCATTCTTGCTCGACGAATCATCATGTATCCTCGGATTGGATTTCCAAGTTTTTCTTGAAGTTCTTCCATGGCTGATTGAATTGGGGGAATGGTTTCTAGGCACTTTCAGCACTCTATTCCTTCATAGAACTTGTGGGTAATCTTGTTGAGAAACGGTAGGAATAAGTTTGAAGAGAAATGGTGGAGGATTGCTCTCGAATTTGGAAGAAATCTGAGAGTAGGAGACCCATATTCTAAACGTTTATTGTCTTCGATTGGCGGATCGACCTTTCTCGATTCTTATTCCGTATTGTTGCTCCTACTTCATACTTTATAGGAGGAGCTTAAATCGACATTGAGAGCTCCAGATTCTTCATTATTTAGAAGTTTGAAGAGAAATGGTGGAGGATTGCTCTCGAATTTGGAAGAAATCTGAGACTAGGAGACCCACAATCTAAACGCTTATTGCCTTCGATTGGGGGATCGACCTTTCTCGATTCTTATTCAGTATTGTTGCTCCTACTTCAGACTTTATAGGATGAGCTTAAACTGACATTGAGAGCTCCAGAATCTTCGTTATTTAGAGATCGAACTTTCTGGATAATTTTTCAGAGATATCAACTCCAATCATATCCTTACCGACCTTGGCTTTGAATACTAGTCGTTGGATGTGATGATCTGTGCGTGTTCGTTCTAGATCATATCAAATTTTGGAGGAGATCCAACGGTTGAAATTTGAGTTTGAAGGATTTTGCTCTGATGGTCACGGTAGATGCTCTGATTCTAATTAGAGTGGCATTTCTGTAATTCTCCATTATTCTAGGGGTATATTGGTAATTTGCCACTTTCCGAATATTTTATTATTATTTTTCTCGAAAAATTCATAATTTTTCTACAAATTCCTCATCGCTTTTTTATCATTTTTTGCTTATTTTGAATCTTGAGATTCCTTCTAGATAAGAAATTAAAAATTCGGAAAGATTCTTGATAATTGATAAAATGACTTTTTTGCCCTTTTGATTTTCTTTTTCCTTTCCAATCCTTTTCAAAAAGCTTTAACTCTTTGAAATCACTTGTTAGGGTACAGGAGTGACTTGACTAAGTCTTTTGCTCTTGCTTAATCCTTTAATTTTTTTCCTTTCTATCCTTTGGTTCTTTCATGAGTGGCTTATTCTTATGGGAGCTAATTTCCTTCATTTTTTGGGTGTTACATATACATATTCATTACAAACACAAAATAAGAAGTAGACTCAAAAGAATAACAAAAAATACTAGATTAAAAATAGAAGTTAGTCCATGGCCCACACTCCAAAGTCCACTCTCATCCACTACCAACTCTTAGTTACTTGAAAAAAAATGATAAACATGGAGTGAGTAAAACTTAGTTAGTAGCCTACTAGTAGGTTCTTAATCGCGACCTTAAGCTAGGATATTACTTCTTGTTATGTTTTCAAGATCTTAGAACTTAGAGGTCATCGTGTCATGTATCATATATTGATCCTGAAAACCTTCCCCTAAAATAACCTTAGAACTTAGAGGTCATCGTGTCATGTATCATATATTGATCCTGAAAACCTTCCCCTAAAATAACCTTCAATTTTCTCCCCATGAACACATGAGTGCATATATTGATCCTGAAAACCTTCCCCTAAAATAACCTTCAATTTTCTCCCCATGAACACATGAGTGGTGTCGTTGATCCTGAAAACCTTCCCCTAAAATAACCTTCAATTTTCTCCCCATGAACACATGAGTGGTGTCGTCATAATCATGTAATCCTACCTAAAATAACCTTCAATTTTCTCCCCATGAACACATGAGTGGTGTCGTCATAATCATGTAATCCTACTGGTAAATACCTTCAATTTTCTCCCCATGAACACATGAGTGGTGTCGTCATAATCATGTAATCCTACTGGTAAATCGTTGTGCAGGACATCTCGTTTAACTAATGGGAAAGGTAGGCCTATCATAACATCTAGCTATGATACATATTGCAGGACATCCTACCTAAAGAGGAATAGGGGCCTTTTAGTACACATTGTAATGCAGATAATGGTTACTTATGGGTATGGATCCTAGCAACTTATTTAGCATGTTATTCACATAGTTCTAGGTACTTGGTACATGGATTATTGATGAACCTAAGTTTATACATAATGTCATGGGTTTGGCTTTAGGAGTTGAGATTTTAGCTTAGGAAAACATTAGAGGGTAACCTAACATGAACTAATTCATGTGAAAACCTACTAGCACTTTGAGGACCTCTTTCCTTCACCAAACTTATGGGTAAACTTATTTAGATGTGAAAACCTACTAGCACTTTGAGGACCTCTTTCCTTCACCAAACTTATGGGTAAACTTATTTAGAAGGGAAAACCTACTAGCACTTTGAGGACCTCTTTCCTTCACCAAACTTATGGGTAAACTTATTTAGAAGGTGCAGGAACAAGTTTGGAAATGAATAGTGTTCCTTCACCAAACTTATGGGTAAACTTATTTAGAAGGTGCAGGAACAAGTTTGGAAATGAATAGTGGATTATAGTTCTCGAATTCAAGGTAAACCCATGAACACGATACCCCAAAACAAAAAACTTTTATCTCTCGATTGGGTACTCGATTAAGCTTGCTTCTTGCCCCTAATAGTCTACCCTAATTCATAATTTATAGACGGATTTTTCACTACCATTGAAACGTCTAGAATTTCTATAATTTCATTCTTGATTTTTCTGAATCTTCTGCCAGAAAAATCTTCTCCGATCGAAGCCTTCCTTTTTTAAGCACCTTGTAATTCTTATTCTATAAAAAAATTTACTGATTCCGGAAGTTTATAAAAATTAGAAAAAGTACCATTTTCTTAATGTTTTTTCAATTTTACTTGTTCTTTGCTTCTAGATAGTAGGGATTATACACGGTCTCTTATTCGAGACCTTGATTGTTGCAAATTCTCCTCTCCTTTGAAAACTTTCGGTTATCGAAAGTGCTTATTCTAAAATAGGTCAGGGTACAAGGTTCTTATTTGCCTTCTGTTTCCCAAGTGGCTTCTTCTACTCTATGATTCTTCCATAGGACCTTAACGAGAGAGATTTCCTTGTTTCTCAATCATTTGACTTTCTTGTCTATTATTTGAATCGGGTCATCTTTATACGTTAGGTCATCTCTCAAGAAGAGAGTTTCATGAGCCAGTACGTGCGAACGATCTAGGGTATACTTCCGTAGTATGGATACATGAAAGATATTATGTACTGCAGACAAGTTTGGGGATTGCCCGATTCTATAAGCCACAGATCCAATCCTTTCTAATACCTTTTTACCCTACCTAAGCACCCCTCTCATGTGGTGCTACCTTTAGGAATATATGATCTCCTACCTACAATTCCATGTCCTTGCGCCTTAGGTCTGCATAGCTTTTCTCTCGGCTTTGTGCGGTTTGTATCCTAGCTTTAATCTTCTAGACTACGACGTTGGTAATTTGCACCAGCTTTGGCCCAATAGTTGTCGTTTGCCCCCCTTCTTCCAAAAAGATAGGGGATCGAAATCTTCGTCCATAAAGAACCTCGTATGTGGCCATTTGTATGGTGGCTTGACAAGTATTATTATAAGCGAATTTCATAATGGGTAGGTATTTATCCCAACTTCCAGCAAAATCCATCACATAAACCCTCAACATGTCTTCCAATATTTTCTTGAGCATTTCTGTTTGACCATCTGTTTATGGGTGGAATGTCATACTATAACTGCGTACCCAATGCCTTTTGTTGAATTTTCCAGAAGCGAGATTTAAATCTGGCATCTCGGTCTATTACTATTGCCTTTTGTTGAATTTCCATAAGTGTACCCAATACATTTACTGATGAATATTCATTTTTAATGTTAGCAAGAGTAGCTCAGTTGGGAGATTGTTAGTCTGAAGATTTGAAGGTCACACGTGTTTTATCCACGTTCAACACACCTAATACAAGTTTATTACCTGACTATAAATCTAAAAACATAACTGGCTTATTCAATCTAAAATTAGTGATTATTTATTTTTTAAACATAATGAATTAGCGGAAATACTTTTACTTATGAATTTTCATTTTTAATATTAGCGGGGATAGCTCTGTTGGGAGAGCATTAGACTGAAGATTTGAAGGTCACGTGTTTGATCTCCACGTTCACCGCACCTGATTTTAGTTGCAAAACCCGACTATTCAATCTAAAATTAGCAATTGTTCCTTTCTGAAATCTCAATGAATTATCGGAAATACCTAATGTGTTCTAGTTCACCGCACCTTATACAAGTTGGATAACTTGAATATCTTATTAAAAATGAGTGATTATTTCTATTTAAAATTTCAATGAAGTAGCAAAAATACCTTTATTGATGAATTTTCATTTTTAACGATATGTGGATAGTTTAGTTGAGAGAGCGTTAGATTGAAGATTTGAAGGTCTCGTGTTTTATCCACGTTCACCACACATGGTTCACGTTTTACTATTTGACTATTCAATCTAAAATTAGTGATATTTTTTTTTTCTAAAATTTCAATTAATTAGCGGAAATACCTTTACTTAAAAACTTTCATTTTTAATGTTAGCGGGGATAGCTCAGTTTGGAGGCGTCAGATTTAAGATTTGAAGGTCACGTGTTCAATCTCCACGTTCATTGCACCTGTTTCTATTTGCATAACCTGACTATTCAATAAAAAAATTAGTCATTATTTTTTTTTAAAATCTCAACGAATCAGCGAAAATATCTTTACTGGTAAATTTTCATTTCTAATGATTATGGGGATAGCTCAGTTGGGAGAGCGTTAGCTTGAGGATCTGAAGGTCACGTGTTTGATCCACGTTCACTACAGTTGGCTCACGTTGCATAATTTGACTATTCTTTCCAAAATTAGTGATTATTTATGTTTAAAATATAATGAATTAGTGGAAATACCAGTTTTTTATCCAACTGGCATAGGTTGACTAAGTTGCATAACTTGACTATTCAATCTAAAACTTGTGATTATTCATTTTTTATGTTATCTGGGATGGCTTAGTTGGGAGAGCATTAGATTGAATATTGGAAGGTCTTGTGTTCGATCTAAAAATTTTTACGGATGAATTTTCATTTTAATGGTAGCGTGGATAGCTGAAGTGGGAGTGGGTCTGCCAATCTAAAGATAGCGTGGATTCCTAATTCTTTATTTGACTATAAATGTTCGGTAAGATATTTAGTAAAATGACTCATTTTATTGCATGGAATAATAAAATTGATGTTCCCGTAGAATCGTCAATACATTCTACTTTCAGTGTTGCTAAGTTGAGTTCTATTGATGTAGTTGATGATTTTTCTTATTCGAGGACGAATCCTAAAGAGGGGGATGATGATAAGAATCACGGTGTACATTCTACTTTCAATGTTGCTGAGTTGAGTCCTTTTGATGTAGGTGATGATTTTTCTGATTCGAGGGCGAATCCTTTTGAAGAGGGGGATGACGATAAGAATCACGGTGTTCCAACTGGACCTATTACACAACCCAAGGCCAAGAAGATTCAACAAGCATTCATACTTCATCTACAAAATTGGATAGGCTAGGTTCAACCATCATTTCATGTGTTACAAGATGATTCGTTTGAGTCAAGACCATTTAGAGATTCGCAAGTAAATATTTGCACGGTTGAAGTAGTGGATGGAGTTGCAAGCATAATTTCATGAGTGGTTAGAAAACTTTATTTATTATTTTAATTTCATGAAGTTTGTAATGCTCAAATTGAATTCGTCTTCTGTGGAGATTTAAAGGGATCGAGATTAAATCACAAACACTAACTTCTTTTGTTGGGAGACTATAGATACCCACAAATTATTACTTAAAAGCATATTTGTGATCAATGAAATTGATCTCTCAAGTTGAGATGATCCCCCTTATAGAAATCTGAGCATATCTTTGTCATTTCTAAGTTTCATGAAATTCTTGTGGTAGATTGCATCTGAGTCATTCAATCAAGTCTTGATCAAGTTTGATTGTGAAGTGACTCAATTTAGAAAAAGGTTCCAAAGCTTGTTTCTCAATCTTGGATCTCATTATCTAATTCTAGCTTTATCTCTTGGTTGATCCAAATTTTGCATAAGAAGGTGTTAATTTCTTTAATACAAGGGTTCTTGCTTCTACAAAAGCTTGGCTCGTTGGGCTGAAGATTACGGTTGGTCTATCATCCTTCAACGGATATTCTATCCCCATGACTTGCTTTGATGCGGTCGTTCTTCTAACGTCGATAACACGTCCAGTTGTCGAGATTGGTAATGTGAGTTTGTAACCCATCCATTGAGGTTCTTGGAATGATTCTATAGCTTATCATTTCCATGTTGGGAGTTGGATCATGGGTCTTGGGTGAAGGAATCTTTGATTTACCGCCCTTCGAGTTGAAGGAAGTGTCATAAGGCTAATATTTTTTTTCTATTCTTTTTATTTTTTTTAGTGATTTTATTTGATTTTATTTCAATTTTGTCAAACTCACTCAAGTGCTCATCTCAATCATTTCAATCTTGTTGGCGTTCAATAAGAGAGACCTTGGAAATAACCTGTAACTATTCACATGTAACTATTCAACTGGATTATCACATTAACAATTTGAATCAAATAAAGTGACATTAACCATTTGAATCACCTCAACCCCACTTGTTGAACTTGACCAAATGTCTATAACATAACACTAACAAAGGTACAAAGTAACACAAACAAAGGTACAAAGTAACACTAACAAAGGTACAAAGTGCATAAAAGTCTTTTTAATCTAAAATACCATTGAACTTGACCATTATAGTGCCTGTCAAACGTAGGAAAAGTTTAAATGCGAGTCTCCTTGACAAACTCACTTGGGTGCTCATCTCAACCATGATGGCGTTCAACAAGAGAGACCTCGAAAATAGCCGAATTATCGCATTAACCATTTGAATCACCTCAACCCCACTTGTTGAAATTGAAACAAATATCTATAACATAACACTAACATAGGTACGATGTTCATAAAAGTCTTTAATCTAAGATACTATTGAACTTGACCATTAAAGCGCCTCTCAAAATGAGGTAAAGTTTAAATATAATTGGTGACAAAAGATAAAACTATAAAATAAAAAAATAAAAAAAGAAAATAATATTCAATTTCAGAGAATCAAACCAGAATCTACTATGTGAAAGCCAAATATCCAAACTGTTGGACAATGAATTTTTGGTGTAGTTGTCCTAAAGTCTTTTGTCTAATCGCTCAAGAGTTTTTCTATGATGTTTTGGGTAATATCTAACTCTTCGACACGTCCTTTCATGTGTGTGATAGAATTCTTAGAATTACTGCGACGTTTCGAGTTGTTCGATCGTGTGGCTCTTTCTTCAAAAGGGTCAACATCAAACATCATGTCTTTGATTGGCAACCCATCCAAAGGAGCGTCGATTGCATCGATTCCATCAACAGTTTTACCATGAGTTTATGGTGCATGACTCATTTTTTATACCATTCACCTTCGAGCGCCACCATAGTTTTGCATCGTCTAAGAGATGCATTGCAACCAACATAACTCTTAGGTCCTATGAGCAAGTTCAAGTAACCTTCAAGTATTGTTCTACGTCAAAAATAAAGCTTTTTAATTCCTTAGCATCCCGTTTCCATTTAAGGGGTTGTGTTCTTGGATTTTAAGTTTGTTAAGCCCACATGAACTTGGCTTGAGGTGTGGTTCTCTATCGCCCAACTTGTCAAACTCACTCGAGTGCTCATCTCAACCATGACGTCGTTCAACAAGAGAGACCTCGAAAATGACTGGATTATCGCATTAACCATTTGAATCACCTGCTCATCTCAACCATGATGTCGTTCAACAAGAGATACCTCGAAAACGACTTGATTAATAAAATGAAAAAAGAAAATAATATTCCATTGCCAAGAATCAAACTCGGGTCTCCTAGGTGAAAGCCAGATATCTTGACCGCTGGACGACAATGGATTTTGATGTAGATGTCCTGAAGTCTTTTGTCAGATCGCTGAAGAGTTTTAGCATGATCTATCTTTTGCTTAATGTCTAACTCTTCGACACATCCTGTTGGGATCGATACTAGTCGTTAGCTCTGATACCAGTTGTTAGGATCGCACAACAATGCACACACTCAATCTAGATGAACACAAAGAACAGGATAGAGAAAATTGTAAGGAGAACTCTTGCTAAAAGGATTTTTTTTTTATTGATGACTTCAGGTATGTACAACAAGAGAGAGTACAGAGAATAGAAAAGTACATTTTCAAAGCTCTACCGGACAAGATATATATATATATAGTTTAGTTTACTATATATAGCTTTACCATATATAGCTTTACTATATATAGCTTTACCAAATATAGCTTTACCGGATATAACCGTTGACCAAGCTATAAATAAGCATCAGGCTCCATAACCTAACAATTCTCCCACTTGGAGACTGATCTAGTCAACCAAGAATTTCACTCTCAAACGACCATGAGCATCTTCACTGCACCATACCAATTGAGGTTTTGCACAACCTCAATATTCCAACATCAACATATTTTAACATGTTTGCTGGATTCTTTGCACTCTCTATCTTCTCCAAACACATCACCATCTTTCACTAACCTGCAAGTGAAATGGTATCGTCTTCTGTGTTTTCTCTTGAAAATGATAGACCGGGTTCCTTCACCAATTGTTTGACACTCTCACTATCTCTGTAAAGAATATCTTCGTGTTACTTCTTACCCATTCTTCCAGATAGTCAGTCATCCATATCGTCTTCTTTCCAGCTTCAACTATTGCCACGTACTCAGCCTCAGTACAACGCATTTTTGAAGCCTAGACGTCTCATCATCCATGGCTTGCTCCCACTTGGTTGTATCCTCCAACTGTAGGGCCTCATCAAAGGGTTATGGTTCCCTTCATCCGCAACAGATAGTGTAATGAAGGTACATGCATATCTGGTACTCTGATAGTACAGGATGATCTTCTCAACACCAGTTCAGGTGTCACTTGCTCCACTGCCGATTCCTCCGCAACAACCTCAGGAGTTTGTTGAGTATCTGCTACAAGATCACTTGGTGATTTTCTCCGCAACTCAACCTCAACTCCAACTTGCTTTGCCTCTGGTTTCTCAGCAAAAGTCTCAGGAGTTTCTTGAGTATCCGCTGCAACATCACTATGTGAATTTTTCAGCAACTCAACCTCAACTTCCACTTGTTTCACCTCTAGTTTCTCAACAAGAGTCTCAGAAATTTCTTGAGTATCCGCTGCAACATCACTAGGTGAGTTTCCCTGCAACTCAAGCTCAACTCCCACTTGCTTCTCCTCTGGTTTCTCAGCAAGTGTCTCAGGAGTTTCTTGAGTATCCGCTGCAACATCACTATGTGAATTTTTCCAGCAACTAAACCTCAACTTCCACTTGCTTCACCTCTGGTGTTTCAGCGATGCTTCTGGCCGACGCAACCCCCTCTGGAGTTTTAGCAACGCTTCCGGCCGATGCAACTTCCTCAGGAGTTTCAGTGACGCTTCCGGCCGATGCAACCCCCTTTAGAGTTTCAGCGACGCTTCTGGCCGACGCAACCCCCACTGGAGTTTCAGCGACGCTTCCGATCGACGCAACCCCCTCTGGAGTTTCAGCGACGCTTCCGACCGACGCAACCCCCTCTAGAGTTTCAGCGACGCTTCCGGTAGACGCAACCCCCTCTAGAGTTTCAGCGACGCTTCCAGCCGACGCAACCCCCTCTGGAGTTTCAGCGACGCTTCCGGCCGACGCAACTTCCTCTGGAGTTTCAGCGATGCTTCCGGCCGACGCAACCCCCTCTGGTGTTTCAGCGACGCTTCTGGCCGATGCAACCCCCTCTAGAGTTTTAGTGACGCTTCCGGTACGTTTCTTCAATTCTCTAACAGTCTTTGTGAAGCTAACTTGTTTCTGTTTGCTCGTAACGCAGTTCTCACAAGGACTCATAACAATCTCCGTATCAAATACACCTTGTTCATAGCCAACGGTTTTTCATACATATTCGACAGCGTCTTCAATAGACCTGACGTTGTCTTCTCCTTGATAATGTTGAACGCCACGTTTCTGGATAGCGTCAACTGGATCAGCCCCAAGGCTTGTCGATCCTTGAGCTTTCACTGTTCCGTGGTCATGGTATCTAGCTTCACCCCCAATAGAGGTTTGTGAAGATCTTTCTGGTACAGATAATCTTCAATCTGCATCTTTCAGAAACCGAAATTGGATCCATCAAACTTCTCAGTTCCAATCTTTGAACTTTCCATCTTCACAGATCGTGGTGACTTCCGCCTAGCTCTGACTTCCGTCTGGCTCTGATACTAGTTGTTGGGATCGATACCAGTCGTTAGCTCTGATACCAATTGTTAGGATCGCACAACAACGCACACACTCGATCTAGATGAACACAAAGAACAGGATAGAGAAAATTGCAAGGAGAACTCTGGCTAAAAGGATTTTTTTTTTATTGATGACTTCAGGTATGTACAACAAGAGAGAGTACAGAGAATAGAAAAGTACATTTTCAAAGCTCTACCGGACAAGATATATATATATATGGTTTAGTTTACTATATATAGCTTTACCAGATATAGCTTTACCATATATAGCTTTACTATATATAGCTTTACCAAATATAGCTTTACCGGATATAACCGTTGACCAAGCTATAAATAAGCATCAGGCTCCATAACCTAACAATCCTTCCCTGTGTGTGTTAGAGTTCTCAGGTCTACCGCAACGTTTCGAGCTGTTCGATTGTGTGGCTCTTTCTTCAAAAGAGTCAATATCAAATGTTAGGTCTTTGACTGGTAACCCATCCAGGGGAGTGTCGATTGCATCGATTCCATCAACGATCTTCCCATGAGTTTATGGTGCATGACCCATTTTTTATACCATTCACCTTCGAGCACTACCATAGTTTTGCATCGTCCATGAGATGCATTGCGGCTAACGTAACTCTCAGGTCGTATGAGAAAGTTCTTGTAGCCCTCAACTCTCTGGTCGTATGATAGAGTTCTTAGAGCTACCGCGACATTTCGAGGTGTTTAATCGTGTGGCTTTTTCTTCAAAAGAGTCAACATCAAACGTCAGGTCTTTAATTGGCAACCCATCAAGGGGAGCGTCGATTGCATCTATTTCATCAACGGTCTTCCCATGAGTTTATGGTGCATGACCCATTTTTTATATCATCCACCTTCGAGCGCCACTGTCCATGAGATGCATTATGGCCAACGTAACTCTTAGGTCCTATGAGCAAGTTCCTGTAACCTTCAAGTATTGTTCTACGTCAAAAATAAAGTTTTTTTAATTCCTTAGCATCTTGGTTCCCATTTAAGGGTTTGTGTTTTTGGATTTTCAGTTTG
This sequence comes from Cucurbita moschata, assembly GCF_002738365.1. Taxonomy (NCBI): domain Eukaryota; kingdom Viridiplantae; phylum Streptophyta; class Magnoliopsida; order Cucurbitales; family Cucurbitaceae; genus Cucurbita; species Cucurbita moschata. The sequence continues at coordinate 318,353 of NW_019268610.1, read as the reverse complement.
TTAAGCCCAACATGAGCTTGGCTTGGGGTGTGGTTCTCTACGACCCTCCTTGTCAAACTCACTCTGGTGCTCATCTCAGTCATCTCAGCCATGATGGCGTTCAACAAAAGAGACCTTGAAAATGACTGAATTATCACATTAACCATTTGAATGACCTCAACCTTACTTGTTGAAATTGAACCAAATATCTATGACATAACACTATTAAAGGTTCAAAGTTCATAAAAGTCTTTTTAATCTAAGATACTATTGAACTTGACCATTATAATGCCTCTCAAACTAAGTTCATAAAAGTATTTTGAATTTAAGATACTATTGAACTCATCCATTATAGTACTTCTCAAACCCAGGTAAAGTTTAAATCTAATTGGTGATAAAAGATGAAACTATAAAATAAAAGAAATAAGAATATAAAATTTCATTGTCAAGAATCAAACTCGGGTCTCCTCAATGAAAGCCAGATCTTCTGTGTAATGCCTAACTCTTCGACACGTTTTTTTATGTGTGATAGAGTTCTCAGAGTTACCGCGACGTTTCGAGCTGTTCGATCGTGTGGCTCTTTCTTCAAAAGGGTCAACATTAAACGTCAGGTCTTTGATTGGCAACCCATCCGGAGGAGCGTCTAATTGGTGATAAAAGATGAAACTATAAAATAAAAGAAATAAGAATATAAAATTTCATTGTCAAGAATCAAACTCGGGTCTCCTCAATGAAAGCCAGATCTTCTGTGTAATGCCTAACTCTTCGACACGTTTTTTTATGTGTGATAGAGTTCTCAGAGTTACCGCGACGTTTCGAGCTGTTCGATCGTGTGGCTCTTTCTTCAAAAGGGTCAACATTAAACGTCAGGTCTTTGATTGGCAACCCATCCGGAGGAGCGTCGATTGCATCGATTCCATCAACAGCCTTCCCATGAGTTTATGGTGAATGACTAGTTTTTTATACAATTTGTAACGACCCAAAATTTTCTACTTAATTTAAGGTCGCTATTATATACGTACCATAAACATTGAATGCGGAAGACTTCATTTAAATTTCATAAAACATAATATTTAACTTAAAACACAGCCATGGACTTACGTGTTTCGAAAACATCTTTAAAACGACACAACAAAAGACCCGAAATAAAATAAATAAGCGTTTAAGTTTAAAACATCCTATTCTATCCTAAGTCTAAGAAAATAAATACCACTATCCTATGCATGTGCCATGATCTCGAGTTGCGATGCCGTCGTCAGCCGTACAGGAATGTCTTGCATTAACCTGAAAAATGTAGTAGCACATGGTTTGAGTATTTAAAGAAATACTCAGTAAGTGACCCCACTATTGGGGGTTAAATGCAACAATCACATGCAATAAAATGATGGGACCTATCTTTCGTTTCGTTTCGTTTCGTTCATTTCGTTTCTTTTTCGTTTCATTTTCCCTACAGTGTAATCCTAACAGGTAATCGTGGACGTGTACCTTATACTCTACACGCAGCCCATACGTGCGAGTATGGGCTCACCAGCTAGTTCACACACCGCTGGGCCACTGTCCCTAGCCGGTGGGCATGCTCTAGGGGCCCACCGGGACCCGTTAAAACTAAAACCGTCACGGCAGTGCTATGCAGAGTATAACGATCGTTGTCCTGCCATTTAGATGTACGCGTCCGTACCCTCGTGATGGGATAGGGGTATCCCCCCAAATGCATGATCACACAATATGCATGAGGTCCCACTAGTCCTACAGTCATCATTTAATGAACATAACCCCGTGTCACGTTTTCATGCTTACATGTCATTTTCATTCTCATTTCGTTACATATCATACATATTCCTAACGGGGTTATGTATCATGCAATTTACCATATTTCATGTCATACAATTCATTCAGATACATTCCAATACTCCTACAACAAGCCATAATCGTACAAGGGCCACACATCGTCACATGCATTCATATCACATCAACTAAGCATCATAAATAACATACATTCACGTTCACATGATTTCGTACTTAAACACAATAATCTAGCATACAAAGTATCTTATCATAACCAAGTCATAACGTAAACACTTCATAGTCATATCGTTCTCTAACTTACCATAGCCTTAACGTTCTTATATCTATCACAGACATATCATTACGCGATGTACCTTAGTCATATCGTCACAAGAATGTCCCCTAACGCTAGCGTTCTATCAATCTATCACAAACCTATCCTTTTCTTCCCATAACCTAACCGTATTCTTTCATCAATCTCTCCTATCCATAGCACTCCGGTATGTAACCTAATTCTAACGTTTCATGAACGTATCTTACTCCTATCATTACATTTCGTTTTGTGCATCCCTGTCGTACCCTATCTCAAACATATCCTTGAGCACATCGTACCATAATTATTATCATACAAACCACATATTATAACATAACATAACGTATAGGAAGCATATCGATCCACAGACAATTCACACATATCAATATATATGACACGTACAGAACCACAGGGCACGTGTCAACATCAAATATAACCATGCCGATAGTAAGGTCACTTACCTGGATACCATAAGTCGTTGTCACAAATATATCTTTAATGAAAGTTCGATTCCGTCCTTTGAAATCCGAGTCAACCTATACGAGCTCATGACATCAGTTTCAAGTTTTATCTCTATAAAATTATTACTGTAATTTACATTGGCCATCTTAAAATTCTGATCTTTTCTGTTGGACAAAATTTAAAGAAGCTCACTGCCTCTGATGAAAATTATGATGTTTTCTGTTACACAAAATTGAAAAGAGCTCACTGCCGTCTGATATTTCATTTTATTGTTAAATACTGTTTAACAAATCCTTCCTTAATTTCCCTCCCTCTCTCTCTAATCTTTTTCATTCTGTAAATAGGTTTTTCAATTGTGTAAACAGATATTACTGGCCAATTTTAAGTACACGGCTAGGATCTTTTAGTTTATAGATTTGCCACCTAAACTTTTATTGAATCTAACTTATAACCTTATTTCGTATAATTAAAATGCTAACAAAAATCTAATAATTGTATATGAAATCTGATTATTACAGGAGAGAAGATTTGATCCTAAATTAATTTCTTATCACCATAACTGAGGAAAGAAAATCTGAGATAGGATTTTACCGTAATAGCTGACAAAAATCTCTAAATATGCAATAGCCATTGTACTTCTTCTCAGATCTGAATGTTTTTCTGTTTCTTTTTTTGGCAGGTGGGATGGGTCGAGGAGAGATAATTGTGGGAAGGGACGAACGGTTTGTGGAGAGAGGTGGGAAATGATTTTTTTTTCTTTTTAATTCTAATTCTAATTAATTAATTAATTTATTGTTATTATTATTTTAACTTTTTTTTATAAAGTTTATTTCTTTATTTATTTTTCGGCTATTACACAATTCACCTTCAAGCGCCACCATAGTTTTGCATCGTCCATGAGATGCATTGTGGGCCAACATAACTCTCAGGTCCTCTGAGCAAGTTCCTATAGTCTTGAAGTATAATATCAAAACATATATTATGATATTCTACCACATTTTAATATTATTTAAATAAGATATTATATCTTAATGTATTAGGTATTCAAATATATAATTTGACAAAAATTATCACAAGTTCACCATAAATAGAACTCTAGGGTTAAGTCAAAAAGCATCAAACACTAAATACTATGACATTTTAGGTGATATTTTGTTGAGGGAGCTGATAAGGTCTTCAAAGAGCATGTGGCCATGTCTGACATTTTAGGTTAACAACATGGTGAAAAGAAACCACAAATTCTGATACTGGTAATTAACTACCAACCTTTGAATAAGGTTTTAGAATAAATAAGATATCCAATCCAAAACAAAAATGATTTGATAAAAAGAATTTAGAGTCAAATGTTTTTATAAAATTCGACATGAAATTAGGATTTCGAAAAATTCTAATTTCTTAAAAGGACAAATATAAAATAGCATTTAATGTCCAATTTAGAAAATATGAGAGGAACGTCATGCCATTTAGGCTAAAAAATGCTCCATCCGAATTTTAGAAGACTATGAATGATAATTTCAATCCTTTCAAAAAATTTCGATAGTTTATATTGATGATGTGTTGATATTTTCTAAAACCATTAAGATCAACACTTTAAACATCTACATACATTCATTAATGTAATCAAAAGAAATCAGCTAGTTGTTTCCATACCCAAAATCAAATAATATCAAACTCAGATCCGTTCTTTTAGATTTTAAATTTATTTGAGCCTTATTAAAACCCATCCAATGGTCTTTGTCTCAAACTTTGGTGATGACCTTATCCTAGAAAAGCCAACTTCAAAAAAAATTTATGTTCTCTCAATTACATGTCTTATATCCTTCAAGATATCAGGCACATTTATAAATGTCTTGATGAGTGTCTTCATAATAATACAAAGTCTTGATTTGTAAGGGATATCTCTACAACCCAAAAAAAAAAAAAAATCATTAGTCAAATAAACTCTCTACTTAAGTCTTATTGACCCAAGAGCAGATCTCATAATGAAACGTGACACATCAAATATCGGATATGAAGGTATCTAAAATTGTCAAAGACGACAGAGAATCAATTATCATATTTCATACAAAAGCCTCGAATAATACCATACAAATTACAAAATAGTAAAAAATATATATATATATTATTTCCATTGTACTCTTTGTACAAAAATTTTAAAGAAAATTTAATTAACAAAACTATTAAAATCTAGAGTCAAATTTAGTTTTAGAAAAAGAAGGGAATAATCTTGTTTCAAACAAAAAAATAATTTTGCTAGATAGAAGTAAATTTTGTTGTGGTTTGATTTTAAAATTCTACCTATAAAAAAAGTTGAAAACACCTTGGGAGATTACTTATGGGAGAGTTTCTAACAAAGTCTCTCTTCTCTCCTCTATCTTCTCAAACTGATACTAATCCAACCAATCATTTGCATGGACTCAAAAGTTCAATTACCTATAAAAGAAGTTGAAAACACCTTGTGAAAGTCTGTAAGGATACTACGACCTCTAGCTTTGCAAAATCCAGCGTTGTTGGAGCTTATCAAAATCGCTGCCAAAATAAAGTTTAACAAGTGGTTCTATGGTGTAGTGGTTAGCATTTTCGACTTTGAATCTAACGACCTGTGTTTAATTCCCGATAGGTAACCCACCAATTTATACAAAATTGGTCCATAGTCGATTCAGTAGGATCACTTTTGTACCGATAATCTGTAGAAGGGGTCACTAAGGTTGAGATCATACAAAATGGGACCATAGCTCAATGTTAGAGCATTTGATTGCAGATCAAGAGGTCACCAATTCAAACCTAGTTGGGCCCTTCTATCTAGGATAGAAATTTGTTACACTTTTTCGACCGACACTATGTCAAAGGGGTCACTAAGGTTAAAATCCTACAAAATGGATCCATGGCTCAGTGGTAGAGAATTTTACCGGTCACCCGTTTGAACTTGGTTGGGCCCTTTTATTTTGGACAGACACTTTTTACACTTTTTACCCTTTTTACACTATGTCTAAGGGGTCACTAAGGTTGAAATCATGCAAAATGGGTCCATAGCTCAGTGGTAGAGAATTTGACTGTAGATCAAGAGGTCACCTATTCGAATCTAGTGATTTACTCCCAACCACATAGAACCATGTACTTAGACGGTCAAGAACCAAGAAATCATCTTACGCTACTTATTTCGAGAAAACATTTTACTTTGTTTTCAACCTCTTTTAACTTGCAATCCGTGCCTCGAGAACCCACCGAAAATGGGTCATGACTCCCTTTTTGTTTTCACTTACTCCTCCTAAATCTATAAAATGTCTCCCATTTTTATTCATTTTCTCTTTTCTTAAATATCAAAATCTTAAATAAAAAGGAAGAGCTCTCTAAAATATTCTTCTTTGTTAGTAATTTCACATAATTTAACATTTTAAAAATCGGTAAATTAAAAAATCCTACATTGAAATATTCGTAATTTCATGTAGTCTTCCTAAATTTGCCAATTAGAATTATAACAATCTGCCTAAAACCCTCGGACTAATTTTGCTTCATTTCTAAATGCAGGCAGACAAAGTAGAAAAATAAAAACATGTAAATTGTAAACTCAAACAATTCAAAGAAACAAATAAATTTTGATGGTACCAATGCTAGCCAGAAAACAATCAACCAAATTTATTTCAAACATAGAAAACTTCATGTCTCCATTTTGTAAAGCCAATAACCCAAAGGGCCTAATATTTTGTAAAGCCAATAACCCAAAGGGCCTAATATAGTAGAGAAATAAAAAGATATTACCCTCATCTGTGTTGTGCTGTGCCATAAGTGATATATAGATGTTGACTTTGACCAATTCTTACTATTTTTTTTTCTATATTTTGAAACTATTTTAACCACTTTTTTCTTATACTCTTTATAGTTTTACCTTTTAAGGTGGTAAATATTTGTGCACGGGTGACTATTATGATTATTAGTCGACTAAGTCAAGTGAAAATAAATTTTTAAGATGAAATTAAAGTATTAATTTTGATGTCATCTTTACCTGAGTTTTGGGATATTGTTATTAATGAGATTCAATCTAATGCCATTAGTAATTCATAATGATAATATTCAAAATACTTGACAAAAAAGAATGGTCAACCTAAGATATTTGAAACAAATAAATATTTTGTCCTCTGTGATATATCAAATCACTCATTTGAAATTCCTTAATAATAAACCTGAAGTCTTACCTCTTTTATAGAGAAAAGTTCCTTAAATAGAAGTCTTATTAGATACTTCTAAGCATTTAGAGATCAACTAGACACAAAGCTAAACATTCTAAAAAAAATTAGGGGTTAAATTTTAAGTTAACGTAATTTAAGAAACTTATAATTTTTATTTATCAAGAGTTTAATTGAGCTAGGTCGATTCAATCTAGTCGACCCAAGAATTGAACCGAACCAAACCAACTAGTTAGTAACATGATTTAGTGGAAGCATTTTCATGCAAAGTAGAAGCAATAATGGAGGGTTTGAAATAATATAGTTTTCACCCCTAGTTTCTCGAGTGAATATTGAAATAATATAGTTTTCATGTTAAGTTTTGCACGGAAGAAAGAAAGACTAGGATGTAAAGTATTATTTCAATTTGTTTGTAATATACAACAATATATAAATTAACTATAAGAAATATATAAAATTACATGTTCTCCAAGAGCTTCAATCAACACTAGAGGGTTACTTCTGCGACCACTCTAAAGGTGCTCAAGATCACAACGAGTTAGATAAAACAGTTCTAGAACTTTGAATCCAATAACTTGAGTTTGACTCGTGATAGGATCTCTCTTCTTGTGGAATCTGCATAAAATAGGAAAACCATTCCAAAATAAATTTTTACAAGGGGTTCTATGGTGCAGTGGTTAGCACTTTGGACTTTGAATCCAACGACCTGGGTTCAACTCCCGGTAGGACCTTTAAAAAATGACCTTGATGCGAAAACACAGGATAAGGAACGTAACCTTGACCTAGCAACTTGTTAAGCATGATGTTTGCATTAAACTAGGTGTTTTCTTGGATTCCTGGTGGTTTATGCATAACGTCTTGAGTCAAGCTTGGAAGGATACCACTTTAGTTATCCTAGGAGGGAAAGTCATATGGCTCGTGATGAGCATTATTCATACAACATTTCATAAAATTGGTTGAACTGGCCGTATCACCGTTTTCTTCCTGAACAGGAAGAAGATGCGCATTTTTCGCATCGCCGCCATCTCAAACTCGGCCTGTACAGCCACATCTACAGCGTTTCTCTCCTCAATTTCTTCGTGAAACTTAAAGATGGATGTTACAAGAAAGGGCTAGGGATTTATTTGATAACTTCTCGTGGATCGTAGCCTAAGATAATCGCTACCAAAGTTCATCCAAAATCTTATTTATCGCTGGAGATAAAACAAAGGATTTCTTAGTGGGTAGCCGATTCTAGGGGTTTCAAGGCCCTATTTATCGCTGGAGATAAAACAAAGGATTTCTTAGTGGGTAGCCGATTCTAGGGGTTTCAAGGCCCTATTTCTTCATTGAACCAAAACAAAGGATTTCTTAGTGGGTAGCCGATTCTAGGGGTTTCAAGGCCCTATTTCTTCATTGAACCTCTTTCATATCCTACTTAGTGGGTAGCCGATTCTAGGGGTTTCAAGGCCCTATTTCTTCATTGAACCTCTTTCATATCCTATCTTCAGGCTAAAGGAATTGGTTTGGAGGAACGTCTTTGAGTGTAGGACCTTAATTTCCAGAAATCGTTCTCGGTATGCAACTCACTCGAAATGCAAGATTTTCGATCTCGTGGGTAGCTTATTCTACAACGTTTCAGCTCCTGATTCCTTCATCAAGTTTACTCAACTTCTTCCTCTGAAGCTAGAGGAATCCTTAATTTGAAGGAAAAGAGACCGTAGATAGGAATTTTGACTCTTATCCCCAATTTAATTTTGAAACCTATTTCCTTCAATTTGGCACGCTCTCGAGGTTATATTTTCTTCGTGGTCTTCTATGGAAGCATTCCTTGGAGGTGCAGAAACTGATTGGAATCATTCTTGCTCGACGAATCATCATGTATCCTCGGATTGGATTTTCAAGTTTTTCTTGAAGTTCTTTAATGGCGGATTGAATTGGGGGAATGGTTTCTAGGCACTTTCAGCACTCTATTCCTTCATAGAACTTGTGGGTAATCTTCTTGAGAAACGGTAGGAATAAGTTTTGTAACACCCAAAAATGAAGGAAATTAGATCGAACAAGAATAAGTTGCCCATGTAAGATCCTAATGATCAAAAGGGGAGGAATTAATGGATTAAGCAAGGGTGATGATCTCAAGCAAGTCATTCTTATAGCCTAACAAGTAATGTTAAGGAGTTTAAGACCTATGGAAAAAGGATTGGAAAGTAAAAGGAAGTGAAAAGGGCAAAAATGTCATTTTTCCAATTATAAAGGATCTTCCCGAATTTTTACTTCCTTATCTAGAAGGAATTTAAAGAGGCTCAAGAAGGGAAAAATGATCAACATGAGATGAAGGATTTTTAAAAAAATTATGGATTTTTCAGGAAAAATAATATTAAAATATTCAGTAAATGGAAACTTACCATAATACCCCTGGAAGAATGGATAATTGTGAAAATGCCCCTCTGATCAGAATCAGAGCATCTACAGTGACCATCTGAGAAACATCTCTGGAACTCGAATCTCAGCCGTTGGATCTTCTCCGAAGTTGGATAAGATCTAGACAACGGACAGATCATCACATCCAACGGCTGGTATTCAAAACTATAGTCGGTAAAGCCCTGATTGAAGCGAATTTTCCGACGAATTATCCAGAACGTTCAATCTCTAAATCACGATGAATCTGGAGCTTTCAATGTCGGTTTAAGCTCCTCCTATAAAGTCTGAAGTAGGGGCAACAATATGGAACAAGACTCGAGAAAGTTCGAGCACCCATTCGAGAGTTATGAGCGTTTAGTTTATGGGTCTCCTACTCTCAGGTTTCTTCCAAATTTGAGAGCAATTCTCCACCATTCTTCCTCAACCTTATTCCTATAGTTTCTAAACAAGATTACCCATAAGTTCTATGAAGGAATCGAGAGTTGAAACGTCGTAGAACAAGATTCCCAAGAGATCGAAAATCTGG
>NW_019268610.1:268505-308694 GCF_002738365.1 Cucurbita moschata | reverse complement strand
TCTCTTCTTGTGGAATCTGCATAAAATAGGAAAACCATTCCAAAATAAATTTTTACAAGGGGTTCTATGGTGCAGTGGTTAGCACTTTGGACTTTGAATCCAACGACCTGGGTTCAACTCCCGGTAGGACCTTTAAAAAATGACCTTGATGCGAAAACACAGGATAAGGAACGTAACCTTGACCTAGCAACTTGTTAAGCATGATGTTTGCATTAAACTAGGTGTTTTCTTGGATTCCTGGTGGTTTATGCATAACGTCTTGAGTCAAGCTTGGAAGGATACCACTTTAGTTATCCTAGGAGGGAAAGTCATATGGCTCGTGATGAGCATTATTCATACAACATTTCATAAAATTGGTTGAACTGGCCGTATCACCGTTTTCTTCCTGAACAGGAAGAAGATGCGCATTTTTCGCATCGCCGCCATCTCAAACTCGGCCTGTACAGCCACATCTACAGCGTTTCTCTCCTCAATTTCTTCGTGAAACTTAAAGATGGATGTTACAAGAAAGGGCTAGGGATTTATTTGATAACTTCTCGTGGATCGTAGCCTAAGATAATCGCTACCAAAGTTCATCCAAAATCTTATTTATCGCTGGAGATAAAACAAAGGATTTCTTAGTGGGTAGCCGATTCTAGGGGTTTCAAGGCCCTATTTCTTCATTGAACCTCTTTCATATCCTATCTTCAGGCTAAAGGAATTGGTTTGGAGGAACGTCTTTGAGTGTAGGACCTTAATTTCCAGAAATCGTTCTCGGTATGCAACTCACTCGAAATGCAAGATTTTCGATCTCGTGGGTAGCTTATTCTACAACGTTTCAGCTCCTGATTCCTTCATCAAGTTTACTCAACTTCTTCCTCTGAAGCTAGAGGAATCCTTAATTTGAAGGAAAAGAGACCGTAGATAGGAATTTTGACTCTTATCCCCAATTTAATTTTGAAACCTATTTCCTTCAATTTGGCACGCTCTCGAGGTTATATTTTCTTCGTGGTCTTCTATGGAAGCATTCCTTGGAGGTGCAGAAACTGATTGGAATCATTCTTGCTCGACGAATCATCATGTATCCTCGGATTGGATTTTCAAGTTTTTCTTGAAGTTCTTTAATGGCGGATTGAATTGGGGGAATGGTTTCTAGGCACTTTCAGCACTCTATTCCTTCATAGAACTTGTGGGTAATCTTCTTGAGAAACGGTAGGAATAAGTTTTGTAACACCCAAAAATGAAGGAAATTAGATCGAACAAGAATAAGTTGCCCATGTAAGATCCTAATGATCAAAAGGGGAGGAATTAATGGATTAAGCAAGGGTGATGATCTCAAGCAAGTCATTCTTATAGCCTAACAAGTAATGTTAAGGAGTTTAAGACCTATGGAAAAAGGATTGGAAAGTAAAAGGAAGTGAAAAGGGCAAAAATGTCATTTTTCCAATTATAAAGGATCTTCCCGAATTTTTACTTCCTTATCTAGAAGGAATTTAAAGAGGCTCAAGAAGGGAAAAATGATCAACATGAGATGAAGGATTTTTAAAAAAATTATGGATTTTTCAGGAAAAATAATATTAAAATATTCAGTAAATGGAAACTTACCATAATACCCCTGGAAGAATGGATAATTGTGAAAATGCCCCTCTGATCAGAATCAGAGCATCTACAGTGACCATCTGAGAAACATCTCTGGAACTCGAATCTCAGCCGTTGGATCTTCTCCGAAGTTGGATAAGATCTAGACAACGGACAGATCATCACATCCAACGGCTGGTATTCAAAACTATAGTCGGTAAAGCCCTGATTGAAGCGAATTTTCCGACGAATTATCCAGAACGTTCAATCTCTAAATCACGATGAATCTGGAGCTTTCAATGTCGGTTTAAGCTCCTCCTATAAAGTCTGAAGTAGGGGCAACAATATGGAACAAGACTCGAGAAAGTTCGAGCACCCATTCGAGAGTTATGAGCGTTTAGTTTATGGGTCTCCTACTCTCAGGTTTCTTCCAAATTTGAGAGCAATTCTCCACCATTCTTCCTCAACCTTATTCCTATAGTTTCTAAACAAGATTACCCATAAGTTCTATGAAGGAATCGAGAGTTGAAACGTCGTAGAACAAGATTCCCAAGAGATCGAAAATCTGGCGTTTCGGGTGAGTTGCATACCGAGAACGATTTCTAGAAATTAAGGTTCCACACTCAAAGACGTTCCTCCAAACCAGTTTCTATAGCTTGAGGAAAGGACATGGAAGAGGTTCCATGAAGAAATCGAGCCTTGAAAACCCCTAGAATCGGCTACCAGATAAGAAATCCACTGTGTGGATTTTCATATGAACCCTAAAACGAGTATTACACAAGGATCTATGAAAGCAAAACTCAAAGAACCGTAAGTTAAGGCGCTGAACAAACCAAATTGCTCGGGATTTAAGGAACATTAAAATAACCCACTAAATGAGCCCTGATGCCTATGAAATTTTAATGATGAGCATATTATAGCATGTTTAGGTTATGTGTGAAATTTAGTTGTCAATGGATAAGGATAAGTAGGTAAACCAAGAAACGGGGCAAAATGACCATAATGCCCTTAAGGATATCTACCTACGGTTCATGACCTAGATGACCTCCAAATGCTATAAAACTCTACAGTAGATTTTATTGTATGATTGATGAGGTGTTGAAGTTTGAAAGCCACTGGAACTCGCTAAGTAGCAAAACCAAGAATTAGGGGTAAAATGACCATAATGCCCCTAAGGAAGACTACCTACGGGTTAAGCCCTAAATGACCTCCTAACATTATGAAATGTTGTATGAATCCTTATCTCATGATGTTGTATAAGGTAATAAAGTTTGGGAGTCATTGGGAACGTTAGATAGCGAAACCAAGATATGGGGAAAAATGTATATCACGAACCACATGACTTTACCTCCTAGGATGACTAACGAGGTACCCATGAGATAAAAGATTCCCCATAGGTACCCTTGGTTGCTAATAAGATTCTAAGTGCACAAGGTTCCATTAGACTATTCCTAAGAATAACCTTTAGGTTTCAAACTTATACCACCAGCAGGTGTTAATGATGGACTTATTATTTTCCTCACCTAAATGAGATGCCCTGCAATACGATATGCTAGCAGGATGCCACGTTTGTGATAATGTCACCTATGCCCTCATGGGGAGAAAATTAAGGGTTACTTTGGAAGTGTTTTCAGGACTAAAACACAATATATGACATGACAATCTCTAAGGGTTAGTTCCTGAAAACAAAACAAGAAGTCATATCCTAGCCAAGGTCTAAATATGCTCCGAATCACCAACCATGTCCTATATGGTCTATTTTATATGACATGAGGATAAACTCAAGATTTCAAGTTGGTTGGAGCAAGTTTTAGAACATAAGCCAAGATGGAACTTAAGGAAACGCCTAAAGAAAACATGTCGAGATTCGAGACCCTTCTAGAACCCTTTAAGGAGCCCAATAGAAACTTATGACCTTCTCAGAATAACTCATGCTAGCTATTACGGGTTCATATGATCATGAATGTATATAACAACTTAGGCCTCAAGAAAATAAGAATCTTTGAAACTTACAAGATTAAGAATCAAGAACAAGCTATACAACCACCAAGACAACAAGAATGCTAGGTACCACTCAAACATAAGGGACCAAAGTCCTCAAGACTCAAAATTCAAGAATGCTAGGTATTACTGTAAGCATGTCTAATTGTGGCCCATAACTCCCACCATGCGATGCTTTTTAAGGAGGCCTTTTTCCTCTTCTAGGTGGGATGCCCTACACCGTGTTCTCTCTGCAGGATGTCATGTTTGGCCTCATTCCCCTCACCTAGATGAGATGCCCTGCACCATGTTATGATTTGTAGGATGCCATGTTCATGCATGTATCGATCACGTGACCTTTATGGTCTAAGCCATGTTCATGCATGTATCGATCACATGACCTTTATGGTCTATCATGGGGAGAACCTATGGCCATGATGGAGCAAGAAGAGAGTAAGTTACCCTAGCCATGAATTAAGAATCTCTTAAGACCTCCCACGGTACGTCATGCGTATGACTTAGACTATGCTACTTGGAATGTAAGAAGCCTTGAGCGTAGGTTAAGGTTGACAAGTTTATGTCAAGTACCGTAAATCTTAAGGGGAGTGTCTTGGAGAACGAATTAAGAAACATAACAAGAATTTACGACAAGAACAAGAACAAGAACAAGAAAACAAAAAGTGTGGTACCCTAGCATATCAAGAACACGATTAAGAGCCTACAAGTAGGCTGCTTACTGAGTCTTGTACTCATTCCTTATTCTCCATTTTTTTTCAGGAAATAAGGAGCTAGTCGAGGTCGAGAGCGGACTCTGGAGCAGGTGCCATAGACAAACCTCACCCATCGTCCTTCTACCCTTTTGTGTCGTCCCTTAACTTGTGTTTTAACTGTTGTGTTGTGTTGTGTTCTAAAATACTTTGTATAAACTTTATTTTGATATAATGTTTGATATATTTTAAGTTTTGGTTGTTTTATTTTGTTGAAAAAAAAATTTACCCGTCTTTTTACAGTCATCGAGTCAACCCGGTCCTTACAAGTTTGAAGAGAAATAGTGGAGGATTTCTCTTATTGCCTTCAATTGGGGGATCGACCTTTCTCGATTCTTATTCAGTATTGTTGCTCTTACTTCCGACTTTATAGGAGGAGCTTAAATCGACATTGAGAGCTCCAGCATCTTCGTTATTTAGAGATCGAACTTTCTGGATAATTTATTGGAGATATCAACTCTGATCATAGCCTTACCGACCTTGGCTTTGAATACTAGTCGTTGGATGTGATGATCCGTGCGTGTTCGTTCTAGATCATATCAAATTTTGGAGGAGATCCGACGGTTGAGATTTGAGTTCGAAAGATTTTGCTCGGATGGTCATGGTAGATGCTCTGATTCTAATTAGAGTGGCATTTCTGTAATTATCCATTCTTCTAGGGGTATTTTGGTAATTTGCCAGTTTTCGAATATTTTATTATTTCTCGAAAAATCCATAATTTTTCTACAAATTTCTCATCACTTTTTTTATCATTTTTTTCCCTTTTTTTGAATCTTAAGATTCCTTCTAGATAAGGAATTACAAATCCGGAAAGGTTCTTGATAATTGATCAAATGACTTTTTTGCCCTTTTGATTTACTTTTTCCTTTCCAATCCTTTTCAAAAGGCCAACTCCTTGAAATCACTTGTTAGGGTACATGAATGACTGGACTAAATACTTTGTTCTTGCTTAATCCTTTAATTTTTTTCCTTTCTATCCTTTGGGTCTTTCATGAGTGGCTTATTTGTATGGGAGATAATTTTCTTCATTTTAAGGGTGTTACATATACATACTCGTTACAAACACAAAATACGAAGTAGACTCAAAAGAAGAACAAAAAATACTAGATTAAAAACAGAGGTTAGTCCATGGCTCACACTCCAAAGTCCGCTCTCATCTATGACCAACTCTTAGTTACTTGAAAAAAAATGATAAACATGGAGTGAGTAAAACTTAGTAAGTAGCCTACTAGTACGTTATTAATCGCGACCTTAAGCTAAGATATTACTTCTTGTTATGTTTTCAGGATCTTATACTCATCTTGAAAACCTTCCCCTAAAATAACCTTCAATTTCCTCCCCATGAACACAATTTTCTCCCATCTATCTTTTTTTAAACACTTTTGTTAAAGAGTAGTTTTGAAGTTTTTTTTTGAAAATTCAACCATATTTTTTAAAAAAAAATTATGAGTATTTTTTTTAGATGAAGTGCAAAGTTCAATGGTATTTTATTAATTTAGATTATAATTTAAAAAAAAAATACAAATTTTTGTTGATTAAGTTAATATTAATTTTATTAAAATACATAACACCACATCAAAATTAATTTATTCCGACTAAAATTAAAACTAAAAAATCAATTTATTTTAAACTAAAAAATTAATTTATTTTAAAACTAAAAGTATACTTCAATTGACTAAAACATCCCTTATCCAAACTATAAAAAATTTAATTCCAAGCTCTCTTCCTAACAAACGATTTATTAACCTCGATCGTAAGATTTCACTTCATCAATTTAAGTAGCGTTCAACTATAAATATCAAATTTTAAAGTATTTCTCGGCAAAGTAAATCTGTTGAAACTATCTATCAAAGGTGTTCGGTAATGAGTTGTGGAGAAGTGTTTCCTTCAATTCTAATTTCAATTAAGGATGTCAATGACAAAAAAGTGCAAGAGGCTAGAAGGTTTGTAGTGGAAGAAAATAACAAGAGTCATGGACATCGTTTCGTTTACAAGCTGTATCATGTGTCTTATTCATGGTTACTTAAATCTCGTTGAATTTGTGCGCTTTTCACATTCGAGACATTTGTGCCTTAAATCGAACTCTTTGCAATAGCGAACTTATTAAAAACTCTTTCCTTGCTGCAACATTTGTTTGACATAATTGGACCAAAGGACTGTATGGACGACCATAGCTCACTGTATTGGTCTCCAATCATGAAGTGTGACGTCGGATCTTTG
This sequence comes from Cucurbita moschata, assembly GCF_002738365.1. Classification (NCBI taxonomy): domain Eukaryota; kingdom Viridiplantae; phylum Streptophyta; class Magnoliopsida; order Cucurbitales; family Cucurbitaceae; genus Cucurbita; species Cucurbita moschata. Next base: position 302,170 of record NW_019268610.1, on the reverse strand, counting down.
TGCATACCATATTCATTAACTATAACATGGCAAGAAATTTTTTATGTTTTGACCGGGCATGCCATATTCTGTTGTTCTTATATATCTTTAGTTACCTGTGATTAAAGCAAAGAAGTATAGACATGGTTTCCAACCAACCCTTCCTTTATAGTTAGTTCGACGAATGGGTTTTTGTTATCATTTTATCGTTAACCCTTCCGATCGATTTTGTGTTATGATATCCTACAGGGAATGAGAAGTGACCTTACTTGGACAAAATTATATGTCGTTTGATAATTATTGTTGATAACGAAGATAAATTGAATTATAAGCCTTTTAAGTTCAAAAGTAACAAATTACTGGTACACTTTTACTTATAATCTTCATATTCTTTATATATGGATAAGGAAGGGAGGGATAGAAAAGATACTCATAATATCATTATGACTATGCCATATTTCATTAATAAAAGAGAGTAATACATCCACAAACACACACACATATATTTCGAGAGAGAGAGGACTTATTATAAGTAGAGATAGCATTCTAGTAGTTGTATTGCTACTTGTGGACAAGGAACTCGAGAACTTCTTTAAAAGATAGAGCTTATGAGTAGGTGGCGATGGATATGTCACATGCACAAAAAGAAAGTTCTGCACCTTTGTAATAAAAGACCAAGGAATATCATCGTTATTTATAACTTCTATCACAATAATATAAATTCTGCGAGGACGACGTTCTCTAGTCATACCAACCCGACCATTCACCACACACTTGTAGATGAAACGATGTCCACTATTCTCGTTATCCTTTTCAACTACGAACCTTCCTGCATTCTGCACTATTAGGATATTGACATCCTTAATTGGTACTAAAGCATCTAAAGGCAACCCTTCCACACGGCTCATTCTAACACCTTTGGTAAATAGTTCCAAGAGACATTGTTAGGCCGATTTTGTTGATGAATACTTAAGAATTTTATATTTATAGTTGTAGTTGAACGCTACTTAAATTGATGAAGTGAAATCTTACAATAGAGTCTAATAAAGCGTTTGTCCATTAAAATAGGTTGGAATTAAATTCTTTATAGTTCGAGATAATAGTTGTATTCTTTAAGTCATTGAGACTAGTGTTACTAGTACTTGTTACTATATTTGAGTATAAATATTAAAATGATTAGTTATTAAATATTGTTTGAATTAAAGCGTTTAAAATTCAAATGATCTTCATAACCTAATTCATAAAAAAATAAATAAAATAATTAGGAAGCATTTATGTGCTAGATCAAAATAAGATGCATAAAAAGAACTTGTCGTAATTACTTTATTCATCGACCTTTAATCTTAAAAGTAACTTAAAATATTGCAATATTGTGATTCAATCGTCTATTATGAAATTAGGCCCGAACTAAAAAAATAATATTTTTAAAGGATGGAAAAATTCATAAGCCAACCAAAATATGTATTCAAAGATGAAGAATTCACAACAACAATCACAAACAATATTAATTTGCATCTTGTCTTTTGATTTGTCACATTTTCTAACATGAACAAACCTCAATTTCGAGTCGGTGAGTATTATGGATCATAATCGACAGTACTTTGCACGTAGCTTTGAGCATTCACAAAAGGTCGAAAGTTGAATTTCTTTAGAATGGTAATCAAATAACCGATGATTATTGTTGAATTTCCAAAAAATACACCACAAATTTCATTTATAGATATAAATGGAACCATTGATATAAAACCCTTATTATATAATTGCATCTTCACTAACAAACCCACCTCGGAGTGATCATCTTCATCAAAGGCTGCAAATTGAGAAGCCTTCCAGGATTACTCAAAAGTGAACTTTTAAGACAAATGAAGTTATATTTGAGCAAGAAAAATCATGTTACATGTGTCTGGGATACCATGGAGCCACCAATGCAAGCAATCACTACAACCCGAAGTTTCTTTGACATTGTAGTTGGATCTATGAGACTCATCCCTCAGATGTGAAAGAGTAGTTATATCCAACATTCTTACTTGTGTGCCTCTTACAGTACTCTCAACAAATGGATCGCTTGATCTATTCTACTCTACTTTACTTCCTCTTGATAACGGTGTGGTATTGACACAACTCATATTGCTGATAATCATCACTTACATCCAAAACAAGAGTATAGCGGTCGACATCGTCAAGGGCCCATTCACCATTTCCATTCCTACCGACGGAAAAGTTTTATTACATTCATTTCTTTCTCCTTTCTAACTTCTTCATTCTCACATTAAACTTTTTTTTTATTTAAAAAAAAATTAAATGTGAAAAGGGAGAAAGAAGGAAGAAGAAAAAAGAAAACCCTTAATTTTGAAAGCTTTATCAAATACTCTTTGACTGATGTAAAGAAAGCTTGAGAATACACGTCCCTCTTTGACACTTGTTGGATATATATCCGTACTTCACATGTCGTATCATAATCATTTCATATCGTAAAAACTTTTTGCATCACAAAACTCTAAATTTCCCGTCATCAATAATAGTGAAAATGAAGAAATATTGCTACCCAACATGTCATGAATAAGGAAAATTTGAAAAGAAATAATATATTTAATAATAGATAGTCTTATTTTTGGAGATGTGGGGTATCAATCCTCATACCTCTCGCATGCAAAGCAAGCGCTCTACCATCTGAGCTGCAGCCCCATGATTTTTACATCATAAAACCCTAAATGTCCCATCATCAATAATAGTGAAAATAAAAAAATATCAAAATATTAATAACAAATAGTTTGGTTTGGTGATGCGGGGCATCGATAATTGTGAAAATGAAAAAATATAATAACAAATTAAATACTTTCTTTTGGTGATGCGGGTTATCAATCCCCATACAACTCGCATGCAAAGCGAGTACTCTACCATCTAAGCTACATCTCTACAATTTTTACATCACAAAACCCTAAACGTCGTGTCATGAATAATAGTGAAAATGAAAAAATATCGCTACTCATTATGTCATAAATAAGGAAATATTGAATAGAAATAAAATAGTAATAACGAATAGTTTCTTTTGGAGATGCGAGGTATCGATCCTCATATCTCTCGCATGCTACATTCCCACGATTTTACATCAAAATACTCTAAACTTCCCGTCATCAATGATATTGAAAATGAAAAACTATCCCCGCTCATTATGTCGTAAATAAAGAAAATTTTATAAGAACTAATATATTTAGTAATCGTCGTTTTATTTGTTGATGCATGGTATCGATCCCAATAATTCTTACATGGGATGCAAACGCTCTACCATCTAAGTTATATCCTCAAGATTCTTATGTCACAAAATCCTAAACATCTCGTCATCAATAATAGTGAAAATAAAAAAATAACACTATTCATTATATCATAAATAAGGAAAAATTGAATAGAAATAAAATAGTAATAACGAATAGTTTCTATTGGAGATATGGGGTATTGATCCGATCCCCGTACCTTTCGCATGCTAAGCAAGCAATCTACCATCTAAGCTACATTCCCACAATACTTATATCAGAAAACCCTACATGTCCCGTCATCAATTCTAGTGAAAATGAAAAAATATCTCCACTAATTATGTCATAAATAAGGAAAGGTTGAATAGAAGTAAAATATTAATAACAAATAGTTTCTTTTGGAGATGCGGGATATCCCCTTACCTCTTGCATGCTAAATGAGCTCTACCATCTAAGCTACATCCCCACAATTCTTGCATCATAAAACCCTAAATTTCACTGAATAAAATCTAAAGACACATTATATCGATCCCCATACCTCTCACATGCAAAGCAAGTGCTCTACCATCTAAGCTATATCCCCACAATTCTTATGTCACAAAGTCCTAAACATCTCATTATCAATAACAGTGAAAATGAAAAACTATCCCAGCTCATTATGTCCTAAATAAGAAAAAATTGAAAATAAATAATATATTTAGTAATCGATTGAATTGGAGATGCAAGGTATTGATCCCCGTACTCTCCACATGGGAAATGAACACTCTACCATTTGAACTACATCCTTATGATTCTTACATCAGAAAACCCTAAACGTCCCTTCATCAATAATTGTGAAAATGAAAAAGTATCTCTGCATATTATGTCATAAATAAGGAAATATTGAATAGAAATAAAATATTAATAATAAATATTTTCTTTTGGAGATGCGAGGTATCGATCCTCGTACCTCTCGTATGCTAAGCCGTATCTCTCGCATGCTAAGCGAAGCTACATCCCCATAATTCTTGCATCACAAAACCCTAAATTTTCCATCATCAATAATAGTGAAAATGAAGAAATATCGCTACTCAACCTGTCATGAATAAGGAAAAATTGAAAAGAAATAATTTTCAATAATATATTTAATAATAGATGGTTTTATTTTGGAGATGCGTGGTATCTATCCCCGTAACTCTTGCATGCAAAGCAAGTGGTCTACCATTTGAGCTACATCCCCACGATTCTCATGTCACAAAATCCTAAATGTCTCGTCATCAATAATAGTGACATGAAAAACTATCCCTACTCATTATGTCGTAAATAAGAAAAACTTGAAAAGAAATAATATATTTAGTGATCGATTCATTTGGAGATGCAAGGTATTAACCCCGTACTTTCCACATCAGAAGTGAGCGCTCTACTATCTGAACTACATCCCAACGATTCTTACATCAAAAAACCCTAAACCTCTCGTCATTAATAATTGTAAAAATGAAAAAATATCTACACTCATTATTTCATAAATAAGGAAAGATGGAATAATATATTTAGTGATAATGAAAAAATATCTCCACTCATTATTTCATAAGTTTAGTGATCGATTCATTTGGAGATGCAAGGTATTGATCTCCGTACTTTCCACATCGGAAGCGAGCACTCTACCATCTGAGCTACATCCTCACGATTCTTACATTAAAAAATCCTAAACCTCCCGTCATCAGTAATTGTGAAAATGAAAAATATCTCCGCTCATTATTTCATAAATAAGGAAAGATGTAATAGAAATAAAATATTAATAACATAGTTTACATATGTGTCATTTGTGTTATTTTAATGTATTTATTTACTTGGTAAATGTCTTTCATACTACAATCTCTTGAAGGGGCATTTTGAGAATCGAACTTTCATACCACTAGACCAAATGCCCTTGTTATACCACTTGAAACGTATGTATGAAGCCGTATTTTGTCGTATTGTAGGAAACACGTGAAGTCCTCGGATGTAGAATTTGTCTTGGAGAATAAAGTCCTCGGATGCAGAATTTGTCTTGGAGAATAAAATCCTCAGATGTAGAATTTGTCTTGGAGAATAAAGTCCTCGGATGTAGAATTTGTCTTGGAGAATAAAGTCTTGGGAGGGGATGTTAAGAATAGGAAACACGTGAAGTCCTCGGATGTAGAATTTGTCTTGGAGAATAAAGCGTTGGGATGGGATGTTAAGAAAGACTATGAGTATTAAGAGCATGATGGTAAGTATAAATGTCGAATATGAAGTTAGGTTGATTTGGAATATGAAGTCCTTAGATAAGAAAAGATTTAGACATAGGGGCATTTCAAGAATTGAACTCAAAACCTCTTGCACCTCAAGTGAGAATCATACCACAAAACCAAATGCCTTTTCTTGAACTTCCAATATTTTTAGCTTCTACTCAAATATATTTTTCTCTTGGTAGTTGGAGGGCTATAAAACGAAAAGTTGAATTGTTATAATATACAAGGGTTATCAAATAAACCAACAACCCAACAAAAGAAATAAACTAATCAATTTTGGTTGGATTGATTCGGTTCAGTTCATCAATTTGTTTGATTTAATTTTTCTATTTTGGCTCGTACGACAAGAAAATAAAGTTGTATTGAATGCACCTTCATTTATGACAAACTCATATGAAACATAATTGCATTAATAGTACTCAGAGTTGGAGTCTAAAGCATTTCATGAACTTCAGTGCAATTCATGCTTCATTAAAGATGAGATAAACTTTAGTTAGGTAAGGGGAACTTTAAATTACTTCATGTGGAGCTTCAATTACTATATGCCAGTTACAATCTTTAGGATTGACTAATTGGACACGAATTCATGGATTTACGGAAATTTCTGTGTAATTATCAACTACAATTTATGTTTTCAACTTTTTAGGACATAATTTAGGTAGTTGTTTTTATGAGTCGTAAACTTGTTTCTTTGCATAATATGGATTTAGTTGAACTATTATTATCGATAAGATGGAGAAAGAAATTGTCTTTGAATTGACTAATAGACCTAGGTTCATCGTTGTTGTCTTTTAACTTGTGATTTTGCAAAAAGCTTAACTAATATGAACTGCCATGTCACAAGAACTTTAAGGTAAATCAAGAATATACCCTACACATCATTCAAGATGGCAATAAAATGAAGTTAAATTGAATGCACTTTAGTTTCATGTTTGGCGTGTTCAAGATAAAACATAATTGTTTTAATGATATTGAGCCTGGAGTCTATAAGAATTTAATGATCTGAAGAGAAATTCCTTTTTATTAGAGGATACCAATTGTATTTAAGATACTCGGAGTTCAAGAATCTGGATTTGAATCTGGTTAAGGAACAATAAGATTTGAAAGTTTTTGAATTCTAGACCAAATTTGTACCTAATTATTTCTTTTTATGACTAATTATAAATTAAGAGAAAAATATTTTTGTAAAGATAGATTTATCTCTAAAGCTTTCGTGACCAAACCATGTTTAGACTAGCAGTTTAAAGTCAGGAGATGAGGTCACAGGTGTGGTTATTTTTGATGGGTTCATAATAAAACTTACAGTTGAGATGAGGGAGCCTTCAATTTTTTTTTTGTTTGGATAAATTTGAACAACACCGTCTTATAATTTAATTTAATTTTATATTTAATGTTGTGTTGTTTTCTCAATCTCATTTTAATTTTACAACATTTTCTTATTTTATATTAATTTACTTTTATTTTTATTTGTTGTCACTCTCAATTTTAGTTTCTATTTGAGTTTTGAACACTTGAAATTTAGGTTGTGACAAATTGGTATCAGAGCAGCAAGATTTTAAATTATATAGATTTTTTCTTAGGATAAAGAGTCGTATATCTCTATGACTCAGCTCGATGACACGTCTCTCCGCGACCAAGTAAGCAGTCTAACCCTATTTTGTAGTATATGATATGTTGTAAAACTTGTATGAATTTATTGTATGTTTTGATTTTCGTGGTAGTTATAAAATGTCCTTGGACGTTAAAGAGTGAACGTTAACTATATAAGACAATACTGGATCAACGTTACAGTGTCTAGATATGGTGAGGAGGAAAAGAGTGGTCATGAGATATCTGTCTAGCTTTAGGAAAATAGAGAGTTTTCGTTGCAAAGTGCGAGACATCTAATCCATGAAATTTTGGACTAGAAATGAAGAAACTGGAGATGGTCCCCAAACGTCTGTATGGACCATTTCCAATCGCACTTTCTTTGGTTCCCTACCAGCGTCAACCAGTTTAACCCTACGGCGTGACAATCCTTGAACTTCCACTCTTCCGTGGTCATGGTATCCTGCTTCACCCCCAAAATGGGTTCCTTAATATCTTTCTCGTATAGATAACCTTCAATCTGTATCTTCTAGAAACTGATATCGAATCCATCAAACTTTTCAATTTCAGTCTTTGAACTTTCCATCTTCATAGATCGTGGTGAATCTCTCCTCGCTCTGATACCAGTTATTAGAGTCACACAACAACGCACACACTTGATCTAAATGAACACACAGAACATGATAGAGAAAATGTAAGAAGAAATATTGACTAATGGTTTTGTGATTGATGACTTCAGGTATGCAAAGAGAGGATATGGAGAATGAGAAATGTACATTTAGGAAGCACTGACTAATGGGTATACATATGATTTTAGTTTATTATATATAGCTTCATTATATGTAACCGCCTACTATATATAATTATTTAGTATACATATGTCTATCAGATTTTTACTATAAATAGTCAGCCTTCATATCCAACATTCTAGAGCCCAAATAGTCAGGGATTGACATCCTGTTAGAACACAAAGTCATTTACATGCCCCTAGCAAAATGTCTAGTAGTAATGGAGTCTAACCCAACGATCATTCAGACAAACATCCATTAACCTAGAGGGGTGAAAATGATGACGATAGTACAGTTGAGAAAGAATCTTAGCCATGATGAATCTACACTTGCTGCCATTGTTGTATTTGAAAAGGGGAAGCTCAAGTGTGCCAACCTCAACAAAAAATTTATTGCCACTACATGAACACCATGACCCAAAACAAGAAGGTCAAATATTGGGTTTAACCCTACCAAGAGAGATAAATCACAAGATTAGTTTTATGTCGCCTACCACAAATAGATGTCACGCGACTCAGCCTGAGCTAGTTGAATTCTACAAATAGCAAAATGGCATGTTCACAGTTGGGTTTATTTGACCTGCAAAGGCTCTTGTCAGTGATCACTCAAATGCTTGGCAAAGACACCAAGCCAACACCTCTACTGAAGAAGGGAGACAAAAACAAACCACTAAAGCAACACATGTTCACGCAAAAATACCATCCAGACGGATGAAGAGAAGGGTTGACCACGATAATTTCAAACCAAATAGAGAGTTATGATAAGTTAAGGTTAGATCAACTTTGAGTTCAAAGCAATAAGAACCAAAGACTGGTGCGAAAATTCTATGGACTAGTCGAAGTTATCCATAAGATTAAGAAGACATCATATAGGATTCAATTGCTCCTATGGATACAGACTAACCCTGTTGTCCACGTCAGTAACTTGAAACGTTATTATTCCGACCAAGAAAACATCAAGTAAAAGCAGATGGTATGACGTCATGCAAAGAAGAAATTGTTTCAAGTGAAGAAAGTAGGAAATACACCAACAGAGAAGACTTGAAGAGTTAGCAAACCGAGAAGTGATTTTCAACAGCTCCTAGTAGGTTGGAAAAGACTCCTCAATACTGAGATCAGCTAGAAGCGCGTCACGAGACCTAAAGTCAGCCTCATCCTACAACGTTGAGTTTATGAAGAGCCGGTTGATAGAGATATTGACAAATTGTGTAAGGGCAGATGTCGCGGTCATGATTGACTGAGGCATGTTGCCTGTGGCTGCATGTTAGATGTCTCAGCTATTCTTGTAAATAATTTGTGGTTCATGGTGGCATGGTCATTCCAAACCCCTTTTACTTGCTTTCATCTTAGATAGGCCTTTACTATTATTGTTGTTCCAATACGGGGTGTATGATTAGTCCTCAAAATCATATCTACACCCATCAGGACTAAAATGTCCCAAAATGTACTATAAGAGAATGTGACCAGTTGTTGTTTCTTCACTTTTAGCTTATAACATTGCTTTATTTGAAATTGTTTTTAATGTATTTCCTCGCTCACGTTTTCTAAAATATTTCTTCTAAACGTAATTCGAGCATACATTGTATTTTTCGTTCAGTCTAAATTTTGCATGGTTGACTTGTTCATTGGATTAGAACAAATGTAACATAATCATTGTCTCACTACTGCAAGAGTGTGATTGTGACACTTGTCTTTCGTTCAGTTATGGGCCGCATCTTTTGACTAGTTACGTGAGTTTGGCCTGGAGCATACGTGTAGGTTGAAAAAGAAATTGTTGGATGTGGACTGCGAATAAGGGTTGGGCCACGGAAGGTTTTTTTTTTTTACCACATATGGACTTTGGGCTAGCGAGTCTTAAATTTGGGTTCGTTTGAAAATTGTTGGTTCGTTTTTTAGTTCAAACGAACCCAAATTAAACCTACTAGTTTCTTCTTCCTTGCATGACTCACTTCTATTCTCTGTTCTGCCTCTTCTTGCTCTCTGAAACTTCTTTAAAGGCTATTGTTCACCGATTATTTGGGAGCATCTTCCTGAAAAGGATTGTGACCACAAATGACCTATGTAGAAAATTTGTACCCCCTTTCCTAAAACCTTTAGCGGACAACATACCCAAAATAGATGCGCTGACTAGACTGCGTTACACCTCGTCTCACCCCCACCCCTCCCCCGGAGCATATGGATCCACCCAATCGATGAACACTCAAATCAAACTCGCCCATCCTTTTTGGCACAGGGACGCGAGAACCAATCTGAGTAATCTACAGTGGGGAGACCCCTTAAAGCAACAAGCGAGAATGGATAGGTTGATAGCAGGGTTAAAGAAAAGGCGAGTATGAAAAGACGTATTGCGTAACCGTCCCTGTAAGCAGCTTCATTCTTTCTTGATCTATGAACTTGCTTTATGAAAAAATCAGTCTTTCGGCTGAAAGTGTGACTGTCGGGTATGGATAAGCAGGACCTCTTATTTCGGAGGAAACCGCAGATGTTGGCTAAGAAAGCTAAGCAGGCAAGTACAGGACGAACAAAATGCACATACAAATTCATTGACATGATCCCTCTCCCTCTCTCTTTGGCTAGTTGGCTAGTTGCACGATAAGCGGGAAAGCATACCAGGTAAGGAAAGAAAGGCTGCTCGATCTCCTGTAAGCTCTTGGAGGAGCTAACATGAAATGAAAAATACATTCGATTACTGCAACTGCTCGATCTCCTGTAAGCTCTTGGAGGAGCTAACATGAAATGAAAAATACATTCGATTACTGCAACTAATAGATAGCGCACTTTTTGGTAGAAACTGAATGATCCCTTGGCTCGGGCAAGAAAAGGTAGTCGTACTCCTACCTTTTCCGTCGAACGATAGGAAAGTTTGGGCTGAAAGATTGAAACACACCTGGTAAGAAAGGCGGGCTTAGCAAGTTTCTCCAAACGTATAAACAAAAAGAGGAAGCAACCGGTCCTAAAGAGGATACCGATACGCATACATTCTCGCATGGAAGAACCTAGCTGAACCGGATCAAGGGTCCTAACCTAGTCCGATTGACCTTCTTTGGCTGGGCCCCGCCCCTTGTAACAAGGTCAACCCGTACGTGCTTTTTCCTTTTGTTTAGCGAGATAGCTTACCAGCTCTTTTGGCTCATAGCAGCAGTATGAAAAGCAGAATCCTCATCCTGAGTCGAGTCCGCATTGTCATACGAATCGACATCAGCCAAACCAAGAGCTTCTATTTTTTCTTTAACGAAAGCGGATCTATCAATTTCGATAAAACCAACCTCTTTTAAAGAAGGAGTTGCTCTGCCTTGATCACCATGGACATATGCAGCTCCCGCTTTACTTTGCCTACCGTGAAAAGGAAAGTTCCCTCACAATAGGCCCTCCCAGCTCCCGAACGTCTTTCTATCAATCGAGAGAGGTATAAAATAGTACAACAAACCAACAAGACAAGAATGGACTCATAAGATGGGCGGTCAGGGAAGCGATTTCTTTTGGGTTATCCGCCAAGGAAATGATCAAGGAATTCTCTATACACGGCTCAGAGATGACCGTATTGTTGCACTTCCAAAGTAAAGTACCGTAGGCAAGTGAAGCTTTTGAACATGAAAGCGTGTAGAACTCAGATCCACTTTCTCTTTGATTCGAAAACTTCAGATTTGATCTTCCTTTCGTCTCCGAGTGACTGAGAGAGAATTTAGGCCTAGCGTGCATCCGATTCGGTCAACAATAATGTACAAAGCGGATTGATTAAATGGGCTTGAAGTTCCATTATCGTTAGGTTGAAGATCTCTACTAGGTTTAGTGCACTTTGGTAGTTGCGAATGTTCCCGTAATCGTTCTCATTCGACATTCTCTCTTACCAAGCACTCATACTTGCCAGGGTTGAGGAGACAGTCCGTGAGCTAATTGGGTTTCGAGATTGGTATGCGTAAAAAGAGCTCGCTTTCAACTTTCTCCTCGGCGTTTTGTGCCCGGTTCTGGTTCAGGAAAGGGTCTGATCTCTTTCATTGGAGCACATTGATGCCGAAGGAGTCTTTCAAACCGGTGGAGAGGCTATGATGACTTTAAAGAATGACAATTCTACGTGTGATAGAAAAGGAGATTTTTTTTTCAGTGTGTGCGGTTCGCCTGCCTTCCTGACCACGGATAGGCTATGGGGCTTTGCACTTCGGCCCTTGAGAATACCACATCAAGGTGACAGGATTCGAACCTATGGCTCGTTGAAACTTCTTCATCGGTTATTTGGGCAACAGATGACCTATTTGACGACAGCGGACAACATAATGAAAAGTTCCTAGAAAGAATACAATAGAACAATTTGTGTAATGTTCTTTTTGAAGTCCGGCCCAAGATGATCTTTATTCTTCTTCCAAGAATATGTTTCATTTTAAATCATATCATCTTGCATAATTCATTTTGATATAAGTTGGGGGCATTCCTTTGGGTTAGGCCCCATTGATAACTAAACAATTTTTTTCTTTCAAAATTGTCCTTGCATTCCGAGAATCAAACTCGAGACCTCTTGAACCCAAAGCAAGAATCATACCACTAGACCAAATGCCCTTATCATGGATAAGTTTACATAGGGTTTGCGATAATTACTGGAGTACCCAAGTAAATGATATTAATTAAAAGATCATTATCATTCAATTTCTCTGAGGCTCATCTTTTGAGAAATGAACATAGGGGCATTCTGAGAATTGAACTCGAGAACTCTCGCACCCTAAGCGAGAATCATACCACTAGACCAAATGCCCTTTTTAAAATAAATGCAACATTTTTAACTCCTACTCAATATATTTTTTTCTCTCAAGTTTGAAATCTATTTTCTTGAGCCGTTGTTGGACTATAAAACAAAAAGTTGATGGTCTAGTATTTTACTTGTAAGTAAGGCATGTAATATTGAATTGTTCTAATATGCAAGTGTTATCAAATAAACTACAACCCAACAAATGAATCAAACTAATCAGTTTGAGTTGGGTTGGATTTTTTCGGCTCAGTTCATTAGTTTGTTTGATTTAATTCTTCTATTTTGCTTCGTATGACAAGAAAATGAAGTTGTATTGAATGTACCATAGTTTGATTTATTACAAACTCATATGAATTAATTGCATTAATAGTACTAAGAGTTGGAGTCTATAAACATTTCATGAACTTAAGTGCAACCACTACAACAAATAATAGATATGATAGCTTATGAAAAATGCTATCATAGACTTTTTATAACGTTTTTCAAACGTCGTGACAGCCCATGTTATTAAAAGTTTGACACTTTTTATATCGTCTTTTTCTAGCTATAAAAAATGCTATAATAGAGTATGATACTATAGCTTATATAAATTGCTATAAAAACATTTTATAGCATTTTTTTTTAGAGACAATAACAATGCCTAGGCTCGGTACTTCCAGCTCTTTTAATATGTTGTGCAGTCGATGCCTTACTAGTCCATTGTCTCTATAATGTTGTCCAATGTCGAGAAAAGAATAGTAACAGATAATGGAGTAATTTGTTAGCATGTTTCACTTGTTCCTGCAATTTTCATAAAAAAAAAAAATAATGTGGATGATGTGCCAAACATCAGCAAGATATGAGAACTACTAAAATGATTATATTAGTATTATCATACTTCACAATCATCGGTTCACTGAAATTAACGATCTTGTTTTAAGGAATAGGAGTAGAATTCCACCCCGACAAAACTTCTTCTAAAAAAATATTTATGCAAACAAGAGATTACAACACTGTCAATAGAAGCACCAAACACTTAGGATCAAAACAATTAAAAATAGTATTTATTTAACTTCAATTTAACATAATTTAGTGCAACAAACCTGTGGGGGCAAACAAGCGTGAACTTTAAATGGGAAGAAAAAGAGAATCACATATTTTAGGGCACAAACATTCAGTAAAGGAAAGGGAGAAATAGAGAAAGAAAGGTTGAACAGTAAAGGAAAGGGGAAAAGAGAGAAAGAAAGGTTGGACAGTGGTTTTCGCCTTTCCCTTTTTTTTCTTTTTAAACCCAACTTTTCCTTCTTAAAATAAACCAAATGTCCTCTCTTGTTTAACCCAACTTTTCACCATCTTTTAAAAAAAAAAAGGAAATGTTCAGCATTTTTTTCTCCCTCTTTCATAACATAATATTTAAAATATACTTAAAAGCTATGGAATGCCATATTTATTGCAGTAAACTCATGCTTGATTAAAGACGAGATAAACTTTAGTTAAGTAACTGGAACTTTAAATTACTTCACGTGGAGCTTCAATTACTCTACATTAGCTACTATCTTTAGGATTTACTAATTGGACATGAGTTCTTGGATTTAGGGGATTGTTTTATGTAATTTTCAACTACAACTTATGTTTTCAAATTTTAATTTTTAGGTCATAATTTAGGTAGTGGTTGTATATTATGGATGAACACTAGAGTTTCTATCTTGTTCACCACAATTACTCTAGTTTTTGTTTGAAGGCTATAATTGTCATCTATGGCTTACTATGGCTTCTTTTTGGCTTCAACTCACGAAAATCTACAACAAGTAAAATAACAAAATTAGGTTCCCGACAACAGCACCGAAAACTCTTGTGGATGTATTTATTAAAATGATGTAAAACTCACAAGATTAAGTTCAAGTATACACTATCACAAGTAGGAAATAATAAGTAAATTATCGATTCCACAGAGAACCTATCCTTTTGGTAAATTTAATTGCTGGAAATTAAGTGAGTTTTTGGGTAACATTCAAATGAATGTTGGTGATTTTGACTCCTTAAACAAAACTTAAGCAGAGTGCCACGGCTAAATAATGAGAAAATCAACTATAATGAGGAACGTTTGGCTAAGAGAGATTAAATAGATAAGATGTTGAGTTTTGGGGTAGATTTCAGTTCCTTTTAATAGATTCCCAAGCCCACTTCCGAGGGTCATGAATGATGATTATTTTCATAATCGTTGTAATTTCTATCCGCATGGCTCTAGGAGAAGAATTATTCCTAACCCTATTATTACCCTTCAAGTTTTCTCGCTATGGAACTAGAGTATTAAAGAGGATTTCATTGCTCCCTCTCTTCTCCCAAATAAGAGAACAACAATGTATGTAAAGTAATTAATTAAACACACATGTAAATCATTAACAACAACTCTTTAATAAACTAAAATCATACCGTCAACATAGTTAAACTATATAAAACTCTCTCGCCTACCCTATAAAGTTTAGCTCTCCATACAGACTGAATTAAACAGAGAAATTCGCATCTCAATCATGTAAAATTGATGGAATGAGAAAAGAGAATAAGAAAATAGAGTTATCCCAGTTTGTTGTCGTTCGTCAATGGAAGTTCCCTTCCCTTGAGCTCTCACGTCCACCTCTTTGCCCTAATCAATCCTTATTGGTCTCCTTTTCCTTCTGCTGTCAACAGGTGCTGGATTAGAATTTTCTTCTTCTTCTATGGTTTCACAGCAGCGGAGGGTACTGTTGTCTAATCCGATTTCTCTCCCCAAGTGTGGCCCCTCCCTATTTTAGGTATCCTTTTCCTTTTATAATGCTTGTTTCTTCTAATTTAGGGCTGAGAAAGGATAAAATTGTCCACCTAGGATGTTTTTAATTTGGTAGCCAATGATCCACGTGGACTGCTGATGTGGATTAAAATTTTCAGGTCATCCCCGAAAAGTTTGCTTTCCGAATTGCTTCAACATCAAGGTTAGCAATTTATTTCCAGATTTGCAAACAATGCTGTTTCCAGATTTGCTATAGCATCATGGTTTAGTATAAATGTTCTGGAATTTTACCAAATAGCTCAATTAAGTGTACAATTATGCTCAATTTATGCAAATTGATCTTCTTTTCATATTAAGCCCCAATTGGCTATTCCATATATACAAATTAGAATAAATGGAGCAATTAATGAGAAAATGGTGAGTATAAGTGCAAAATTAACGGTAAAAAGACTTGATATAACTCTACTTTTGGAAAGTTATCACACCCCCAAACTAAAGAGATTGCTCATACTTGAACTCGTAAACAGAGCGGTGTACCGGTTTGATCCTGAGCTGTGGAAAGGATTGAGTTTGCTCTTGCACTCGTAAAAGAAGCGATGTAGTGGTTGGACTTGAGCTTTGATTCGAGGAAAGAGTCAGAAAGTTTTATTCAAATTCCCAAGAGGCGCTTGGGGAGTGGAGAGCTTTGATTCGAGGAAAGAGTCAGAAAGTTTTATTCAAATTCCCAAGAGGCGCTTGGGGAGTGGAGTAGGTCGAGTTTGGGAAAGAGTCAGAAAGTTTTATTCAAATTCCCAAGAGGCGCTTGGGGAGTGGAGTAGGTCGAGTTTGGCCGAACCACTAGTAAAAAGACTTGATATCCCAAGAGGCGCTTGGGGAGTGGAGTAGGTCGAGTTTGGCCGAACCACTAGTAAAAAGACTTGATATAACTCTACTTTTGGAAAGTGTGGAGTAGGTCGAGTTTGGCCGAACCACTAGTAAAAAGACTTGATATAACTCTACTTTTGGAAAGTTTGGAGTAGGTCGAGTTTGGCCGAACCACTAGTAAAAAGACTTGATATAACTCTACTTTTGGAAAGTTATCACACCCCCAAACTAAAGAGATTGCTCATCCTTGAACTCGTAAAGAGAGCGGTGTACCAGTTAGATCCTGAGCTGTGGAAAGGATTGAGTTTGCTCTTGCACTCGTAAAAGAAGCGATGTAGTGGTTGGGCTCGGGCTTTGATTCGAGGAAAGAGTCAGAAAGTTTTATTCAAATTCCCAAGAGGCGCTTGGGGAGTGGAGTAGGTTGAGTTTGGCCGAACCACCATAAAACTACGGTGTTATATTTTCTAACTCTTTTCCTATTTAAATTCCTTTTTCTATTTAAATTCTAAATTATTGTTAATTTTTATTGCATGGTATCAAGTCTTATTATTATTATTTTTTTTAAATTATTGTTGAAACCCTCTTCACCCCTTCTAGGGTTGTCATATCGATCCAACAAGCTCTCCATACAAACTGAATTAAACAGAGAAATTCGCATCTCAATCATGTAAAATTGATGGAATGTGAAAAGAGAATAAGGAAATAGAGAGTTATCTTGGTTTGTTGTCGTTAGTCAATTGGAAGTTCCCTTCCCTTGAGCTCTCACGTCCACCTCTTTGCCCTAATCAATCCTTGTTGGTCTCCTTTTCCTTCTGCTGTGAACAGCTGCTGGATTAGGATTTTCTTCTTCTTCTCTAGTTTCACAGCCGTTCACAACAGGGGGGGCTGCTGCTGTCTAATCTGATTTCTCTCCCCAAATGTGGCCCCTCCCTATTTTAGGTATGCTTTTCCTTTTATAATGCTTGTTTCTTCTGCTGAGAAAGGATAAAATTATCTACCTAGGATGTTTCTAATTTGGTAGCCAATGATCCACGTGGACGGCTGATGTGGATTCAAATTTTCAGGTCATCCCCGAAAAGTTTGCTTTCCGGATTACTTCAGCATCAAGGTCTGCAATTTATTTCTAAATTTGCAGATTGCTTCAGCATCAAGTTATGCAATTTATTTCCAGATTTGCAAGCAGTGCTGTTTCCAAATTTGATATAGCATCGTGGTTCAGCATAAATGTTCTAGAATTTTATCAAATAGCTCAATTAAGCTCGATTTATGGAAATTGATATTCTTTTCATATTAAACCACAATGGGTTATTTCATGTATACTAATTAGAATAAATGGAGTAATTAATGAGAAAATAGTATAAGTGCAAAATTAACGGTAAAAAGACTTGATATAACTCTCCTTTTGGAGAGTTATCAAAAAAGGAAAAAAATGAAGAAAAAGAAATAAGGTTGAAAATTACCAAAAGAAGAGACGAGGAGCAATATCATTAGCGAAAGCCACGTTGAAACTAAGTTTGTTTGCGATTATGTTGTATTGTAAATGGTTTGATGGGATGAGGTTAGTTTCATTGTTGTCCATCCCATTATATAATCTTTGGGACAATATTCAATTAATTTGCTAATATGAATTTTAGAAATACAACATTAAATGAGATGGTATGAATTTAATACAATAAGGTTACCATTTACAAACTTAATGTAAAGATCACAAGAGGGATGCAAGTAATGAATTGGAATCAAGTTTTTATTTCTTCCCAAGGATGGAGAGAATTAAAAAATATATATATCATTTTAATCTCACCCCTAAGAAATATTTTTTGGGTTGACCGGTTACAACAACTCAAGTTCACCGCTAATAGATATTATCTGCTTTGATCTATTACAATAGTCTAAGCTCACTGTTAACTAAAATTGTCTTATTTGATATGTTACAACCGTCCAAGCCCACCACTAAAAAATATTGTCCGTTTTGAGCCGTTACATATTGCTCTCAGCCTCACGGTTTTAAAACGTGTCTGCTAGGAAAAAGTTTCTACGACATTATAAGGAATGCTTCGTTCCCCTCTCCAATCGATGTGAG
This sequence comes from Cucurbita moschata, assembly GCF_002738365.1. Classification (NCBI taxonomy): domain Eukaryota; kingdom Viridiplantae; phylum Streptophyta; class Magnoliopsida; order Cucurbitales; family Cucurbitaceae; genus Cucurbita; species Cucurbita moschata. The sequence goes on along the minus strand of NW_019268610.1, from coordinate 283,886 downwards.
ATCTCATAGTTACATTTTTATTATACTTCGAAGTTTAGTTTTCATTTGGTTATTGGTTCGAATATTTTACATTTTACTCCTAGTTGTCAGTAATGCTCAATTTGGTCTTTAGCGTTATCTTTTGGTTAATTAATTTAAAATAATTATGATGCTATCCATTTTGTATCATATCGAAGAGATTCCTAGGTTTCGGCCGAAGAAGCAATGTCACTCGATCACTATCAAACCGACTGCAATCTTTTTGGTCCGTGAGGATCCCAATCCCAACAGAACACCTTCTACTTCTAATAGGTCATGAACTAAATCAGAATCATTCTCAACGAGTGCATAAGAAGTGTTCCCATTTTATTCATCGGGTCCGGATAGAGACCAAAGGTCTTGAACGACCGATCCAGCAGAACAACTCAAAAGATAAAAAAGTATCTTCTTCATAAAATTTATTAAAATTTATTTAATTCTTTTAAACATTTATAGATATTAACCTTACGAACCAAAACATTGTAATTAGTAAAAATTCATGGATGAAAATGTAAATCATGTGTAACGACTCTAATTTTAAGGTATGCAATATACATATTAGGAGAGTTTTCAAATGTTTTCATGAAACCTTGGAGCCTTTATATAAATATTTCAAATATTTACTTGACAATAAAATTTAAATTAATATAAAGTAGTAATTATGAATCATGTTTTTAACTAAAAAAAATGTGATGACTCTATAAAAAAAACACCCTAAGTGACCCTATTGTTAGGATTAAAAAAATACACACATGTAAGTCTTTCAATGTCTAATGGGACCTAAAATCATACTTTGGTTTTAGGCTTATTTAAGACAAGGTCGTAGTACAGGACTGGTGAGGAAGGGGAAAACATCAACCATGTGATGGCTCCAATATTTTTGTGTTTTAAACTACATCTAGTTCATTTTGTTTTATGTTTTCGGGTACAAACATCAACCATGTGGCGCACGAGAGGGACGAGGAGATTGAATTGATTCTGATCTTTTAATAACTTTCATAGTATTGTATTGTTTTGTTTAATGAGTTGTGCCCATCTTATAGAGTGGAAAGTCAAAATTAAGTTGTAGTCTTGTTGTTCGTTGTTCGCTGCCACCACAGATTCCTTTCTCTCCCGCACATAATCCCACACAAAAAGAGATAGCATAGAGCTTTGACTCGATCGGTGGGTCCTACTAACACAAAGTAAGGACTTGAGCATGAAGTGGCTAATCGAGAATGCTCATAACATCCTTATTTATTGATTTTAGTAGAAAGATTTTGATTTTCAGTAGCAAAGTCATTTGCCTACACGATATATGACAACTAAAGTATAACTACCCAAGCCCTCCACTAGGAGATATTGTCCGCTTTGGCTTGATATGTATCGTCGTCAGCCTCATGGTTTTAAAATGTTTCTATTAGGAAGAGGTTTCCACACCCTTATAAGGAATGTTTCGTTCCCCTCTCCAACCAATGTAGGATCTCACAATCTACCCCTTTGAGGGCCTAACGTCCTCGCTAACACACCGCCCGATGTTTGGCTCTGATACCATTTGTAACAGTCAAGCCCAACTCTAGCAGATATTGTCTGCTTTGGGCCATTACAAATGGTACGAAAGCCAGTCACCAGACGACGCAAAGCACTAGTTAGAGTAGGGCTAGACCCTCTCCATAGTAGATGCGTCATAAAACCTTGAGGCTGATGACGATACGTAACGGCCCTATAAAACGTTCTATAAAACGACACAATTCACGCAGTCATCTCTCATCTACCTCAATCGCTCATCCACAATAATCATACTTGAACTCATAAATCATAAAGAAAAAGTAATTTTTCAATTTAATCTAATAGCTAATATTGAAATACATGGTTTTATCACAGTCTTATTCATTTGTGTAAAGCATATTGCGATGAAAATAATGGTATTTATTGAATAGTTGTTGAGAGCCACTTATTAGTTTTGAGTGGTATCACTAATGTTGTCATGGTGGAAGCTGAAGTGCGGCGGCGGGCTCTTAGGTATGCAAAAACACAGCCCAAATTTGCACTCACAAACCTTAGGATTAAAGCAATCTTAGATAGTGTTGCACGTAATATGAATATCACTTCCTTGTATTCCCAATGGTTTGCTTGTCACTGTTCATCAAACAAAGTAATACTCAAATTAATATCAAAATCAATCTAATGACTCAAAAAATTCGATCAACTCAACCCAATCTGTGCAGTTTGAGTTAGGTTATAAATTTATTTGGACTAAATTCAAATAACTAAAAACTTTTCTCATTGAGTTGGTTTAAGGGTTCTCCTGAAACTAGATTGGATTGACCGAACCAATTTGGTTCGAGTTCAGTTATAAACTTATTTGGACTAGAATTAAATAACTAAAAACTTTTATGATTGAGTTGGTTTATGGTTCCCAAAACTAGATTTAACCAAAACAATCTAAATTTATTGTTAATTTTAAAATATGCATTTTTGTGTATACAATTATATGTATTTATTTTATTTCATAATTATTTTTTTGATTATTTATTTTCTACCATATCTAGTAAAAGTAATTTTTCAAAACATATGTTGAATTGAGTTCTACTGAGTTCGTTTTTTGGTAACCCTAAAACTTATTGGTTTGAATCTTTTACAATCAAACTTACGTTTAATTTTAAGATTTACATGTTTGCTTACCAAATATACACAAAATTGAATTGCAAATCGTAACGAAACGTATGAAAATAAATAAACATATATTTTACAAACTAATGTTTTATTTTTATCAAAATAAAAAAAAAATTGAATAAATAACACGAACTACCTGAACCAACTATCTATCCCAAAAATTTATGGTCGAGTTGGGTTGAGTTGGATTCATTATATAATAACGGTTATTTATGCTGAAAAATTTATAATGCAAATAATTGGGTTCGGTCTACAAAATGTCATAATCTGACCTGACTCGAATCAACCCTCAAACACTCGTACATTTTTTAATAACTACAAGATACCTGTATCGAAGACGGTGAAAAACAAGATGATTGCACCTAGGAAAGCCAACTTGATAGAAATATTTTTGTCCATGACTAAGGGATTTTAGAGCTTTTTGAGTGCTGATAATTCTACCCAACTCTTATATAATTGACAATATTTACTGGCTTTCCAAATTAGGTAACATCAAACCAAAATATGGTATGATAACTAAAATGGGAAGATTAAAAAAAAGAAAAAAAAAACTAATGTACAAATCAACCAATAAATTTATTTAAATTAAATAAATTTCACTGTTTGATAGCTATCCTATGTTTTGGATTTGATTCAAATAGAAATACTTTTACTTATAATTTTGAAATTCAATAGATTAAAAACCATCTAAACAAATGTTTGTGGAATAGCTAAAACATCCTCTTATTGATAAATAAATGTTTGAATTAGCATAAAAGATTTCACACGAGAAGTTAGTAACGGTTTATATGTCCTTGTCATAAATTTTATTTAATGATAGAATGAATTTTGAAAAATACTTCGGAAGTAATCAGTGACCCGAAATTTTCTACTTAATTTAAGGTCGTCGCTGTATATATATCATGAACATTGAATGCGGAAATACTTTATTTAAACTTTCATAAAACGACATCTTCATTTTAAAACACAACCATGTTCTTACGTGTTTTGAAAACACTTTTAAAAACGACACAACAAAAGAATAAATAAAATAAATAAACGTTTAAATTAAAAGCATCCTATTCTAGCGTAAGTCTAAGAAAATAATACAACTACCCCATGCATGTGTCATGGTCTCGAATTGCGATGTCGTCGTCAGCCGTACAGAAATGCCTTGCCTTAATCTGAAATAGAGGTAACACGTGGCTTGAGTATTTTGAGAAATACTCAGGAAGTGACCCCATTATTGGGGTTAAATGCAAAAAAACATGCGAATGCAATGACGGGATCTATCATATCAGTCTTTTTTCCCATGATACTATCCTAATGGGCAGCCTAGATGTGTGCCATGTACTCTACACACAACCCATACGTGCAAGTACAAGCTCATTAGGCAGTTTGCACACCGTTGGACCCCTTTTCTTGTCGGGCGAGCCTACTCTGGTAGCTCCTTATGCCGGACACCCATTAGAATTAGTAACCGTCATGACAGCATTATATAAAATATAATAATACTTCATCTGTCTAGTGGTGTACGTGTCTGTACGCTCGTGATGGAATGCGGGTATCCCCCAATGCATGAGCATAATGCATGAAGTCCCAATATTTTTTTTATTTCATTATCATTTAATACAATCCCGCTAGCGTTCCATACATATCATATCGTTTTCATATCATTTCACATATCGTATATCGTTCATATCATATCATTTCTTATTTTTTAGTTTTCATATCATACATCATTCTAACGCATATCATGTTGTATACATACAATTTAAGAGACATAACATAACGTTTCATGCTTTTAACATAACATCTTATCATATACATCTCATACAATAATATATCGCATCACAATATATGATATCATAAACATGTAAATTTATCCCATATCTTGTACCATAACATATTTCATATCATATCACAACACACACATATATATATATATATATCCACCCGTCATTCATATCTTGTATCATAATCATATCATATCGTAAACACACACACACATATCATTGAACACATTGTACCGTAAGTATTATCATACAATTCACATATTATAACATATACATAACATATCATAAGCATATCGATCCACAAATAATTAACACATATCGATATATATGACACGTGCAGAACCACGGATCACGTCAACATTAAATATATATTTCATTTAAACACATTTTTCATTAATTCTATTCGCAATTAATTTTTGCTAATTTAAAAGAAAAAGAAGATCTTACCAATAAATTTTTATCTCTTCTTTGGGTTAAATGATTGTATGAGGGATTTCCTTTTTCTCTCCTTAAATAAATCTCCATTTTTTTCCCTCGGTTAAATGATTGTATGAGACTCGATTTTTGACTCATGATGTCATTGTCATGTATATGATTCTTTATGGTATGTTGTTATGAATAATTTGTTGCATTAAATAGCTTCATGTGGAACGAGCATGTCAGTGTATCTTGTATTCGTATGATATACTATGACCCAAAACCTTGAGAGGCACACGAACTAAACAAAAATATCGTTTATTTATTATGAGAGTCTAAATACAGGGTCACATCGATCGAGTTCTCTATGATCATCTTCATAATATTGATTAGTTGTTGAGAGACACTTCTTTGATCTTCTTGTTGTCTTCTAAATGAATGTTCTTACTCATCCTGAGAGAGTTGGAGTTGAAGTTGAAGGGATGCTTGTTGCCATGACAAAAGCAGATGTTTAATTTACAATCACAAAAAACATTATCCCTGCAATCATCTGAAGTCTTGCATGAAATACCTTTAAGATAGCTGCCTTTTGTGCCTAATGGTTTGCTTGTACCTGCATATCTAAACAATTTCCAATCAAATTTGAGTCATCTATCACGTATTGTAACACCCTAAAAGTGAAGGAAAGCCACTTATGCAAGACCCAAAAGATCCAAGGAAAAAAATTATGAGGATTAAGCAAGGAAGCGGGACTTAGTAAGTCATTTCTATACCCTAAGGAGTAATCTTAAGGACTTAAGACCTTTGGAGAAGGATTGAAATGAAAGGATAAGCGAAAGGGACGAAAATGTCATTTTTCCAATTATCAAGGATCTTGCCCGATTTTTAATTCCTTATCTAGAAGGAATTTCAAGATGTTCAAGACCGAAAAAATGACCAACAAGAGATGAATAATTTTTAGGAAAATTATGGACTTTTCGAGAAAATAATAATAAAATATTCGGAAAGTGACAAATTACCAAAATACCCTTGAAGTTAAGGATAATTACAGATTTGCCATTCTACTAAAAATCAGAACCTTAACCGTGCCTTCTGCACAAAATCCTTCGAATCTCGGCTCTCAGCCGTTGGATCTCCTCCAAACTTTTATATATTCTAGAAAACTCATGGATCGTCACATCCAACGGCTAGGATTCAAAACCAAAGTCGGTGAGGCTCTAATCAGAGTAGAGATTTCCGACGAATTCTTCAGAAAATTCAACCGACAATTCATGATGATTCTGGAGCTCCCAATGTTGGTTTAAGTTTCTCCTATAAATTCTGTAGTTGGGGCAATCATTTGGAACAAGAATCGAGCAAGATTTTGGGTCAATGTCGGTTTAAGTTTCCCCTATAAATTCTGTGTTTAGATTTTGGGTCTCCTACTCTCAGATTTCTTCCAAATTCGAGAGTAATTCTCCACCATTTCCTTTCAAACATGTTCCTATAGCTTCTAAATAGCATTACCCACAAGTTCTATGAAGGAATAGAGTCCTGGAAGTGCCTAGAAATCATTCCCCCCAATCCAATCCGCCATTAAAAAGCTTCAAGGAAAACTCAAAATTTCAATCCAAGGATATACAAGTATTCTTCGAGCAAGGACGACCCCAATAGGTTTCTGCACCTCCAAGGAATGTTTCCATAGAAGACTGTGAAGAGAAATAACCTCAAGAACATTCCTAATTGAAGAAAATCTGTTTCAGGCTGAAATTAGAGGTAAGTGTCGAATTTCTATCTACGGCCACTTTTCCCTCAAATTAAGGATTCCTTTAGCTTCAGAAAAAGAAGATGAGTAACTTTGATGAAGGAATAAAGAGCTGAAACGTCAAAGAATAAGATACCCAAGAGATTGTAAATTGGAGGCATCGGGTAACTTGCAGACCGAGAGTGATTTCTAAAAATTAAGGTCCCACACTCAAAGTCATTCCTCCAAACTAATTCCTTTAGCTTAAGGGAACAATAAGGAAGAGGTTTCGTGAAGAAATTGAGCCTAAAAAACCCCTAGAATCGGCTATCCAATAAGAAATCCTCTGTTTTTACTCCGGCGAGAAATCATATTTTGGACGAACTTTGGAAGCAAATATCTTAGGCTACAATCCGATGAGAAGGTATGAAATCAATCCCTAGCTCTTCCTTGTAACACCTTCTTTAAGTTTTATGAAGGAATTGAGGGGAGAGACAGTGTGATAGGAGCTGGGGAGGGTGAGTTTCAGACGGCGGCGCGAACGGTCGCACGCGTCTTCTTCCCGTCTGGGGGAAGAAAACGATGACGTGGCCGGTTCAGTTGAACTGGCCATGTCAACCCAAAACTGGACCTTCCCTTGGTTTTTCAAAATTTTAACTCCCTTCCAGACTGATTCTCATAAAAAAACTCTATGGTTCAAGAAAGTAGACACAATAAGGAGTCTGTGAAAGGAAAGTTGAGATAATTTGGGTACCGGAAGCTCAAGAACAAAGGACCCGAATGTTGACAACGAGGTAAGTAGCCACCTTGGACTTTTTGTTAAGAAATACTTGCAGGAATCGTTTGGATTTCCATATGAACTCTAAACCAAGTACAAACTAGGGTTAGATGAAAGAAAAACTCAAAGAACCGCAAGTTAAGACCCTAAACCGATCAAATTGCTCGGTAATTAGGTAACATTAGAATAACCCACTAGATGAACTCCGCTGCCTATGAAATTTTAATTCTGAGCATATTATAGCACTTTGAGGTTATATATGAAGTTTGGTAGTCATTGGATAAGGATGAGGGGGTAAACCAAGAAATGGTGCAAAATGACCATAATGCCCCTAAGGAGATCTACCTAAAGTTCATGACCTAGATGACCTCCAAATGCTATGAATCCTGAAGTAGATCCTATTTTATGATGTTTAATGATTTGGTATAGTTGAAAGGCATTGGAACACATTAAGTAGCAAAACCAAGAATTATGGGTGAAATGACCAAAATGTCCCTAGGACTTCTTATGAGATTTCAAGGTCTATACGTGCTCCGGATGATTTGCTACTTCTTATAAGGTCGATTATGAAGGACATGAAGATAAGCTTGAGGTTTCAAGTTGATTGGAGTAAGTTTGGAACCTAAACCAAGTTAGGATCCAAGAAACACCTAAAGGAAACACCACAAGACTTCAGACTCTTCATGAACCCTCTAAAGAACTCCCTAAGAATCTATGACCTTCTAGAACAACTTACACTAAGATGAGTTACAACTTATGTCTCAAGGAATTAAGGACCTTAGAAACTTACAAGATTAAGAACCAAGAACAACAACACACAAGCTTTACAACTACCCAAGTAAGAAGAATGCTAGGTACCACTTAAGGACGAGGGATCAAGGTCCCCAAACTCAGAAACAAAAACTCAAGAATGCTAGGTAATACTCTAATCATGTCTAAAGTGACCCATGACCTCCTACCAAGCGGTGCCCAAGAATTCCTCTTCTAGGTGGGATGCCTTGCACCATGTTTCTTTTGCAGGATGTCACGCCTCAAGTTTCCCTCACCTATTAGAGATGCCCTGCAGACTTGAAGGATGCCATGTTCAAGTATGCACCGAGCAAGTGACCTTTATGGTCTATCAAGGGGAGTAGTCTAAGATATCGGAGGAACAAGAAGAGAGTAAGTTACCTTAGCCACGAATCAAGAACCTACTAAAACCTCCCACGGTACAGCATGCTCATGACTTAGACTATGCTGATTGGAATGCATGAAGCCTTGAGCGTAGGTAAGCAGACTGTAGTATAGGGCAAGCCCTTGATGCAGTATTAAGACTACATCGCTTGGAACGTAAGAAGCCTTGGATGTAGGTTTTCAAACTATGTCGCTTGGAACGCATGAAGCCTTGGGCATAGGTTAAGCAGACTGTATTATAGGGCAAGCCCTTGATGTAGGTTTTCAGACTGTCGCTTGGAACGCATGAAGCCTTGGGCATAAGTTAAGCAGATTGTATTATAGGGCAAGCCCTTGATGTAGTTTTAAGACTACATCGCTTGGAACGTAAGAAGCCTTGGATGTAGGTTTTTAGACTTTGCCGCTTGAAATGCATGAAACCTTGGGCATAGGTTAAGCAGACCATTTCGAAGGGAAAGCCCTAAGATGCGGTAATACTACGTCATTTGGAACGCATGAAGCTTTGGACGTAGGTTAAAGGTGTGTCGCTTGGAACGCATGAAGCCTTGGACACAGGATTGTCAGGTACATGTCTAGTGCTGTAAATCCTAGGGGGAGTGTCTTGGAGAATGAATCAATAATAGAATAAGAACCAAGAAAGTACCGAGAACCAAGAACCAAAAACCATAGTACTAAGGCCCTTCAAGGAAAACCCAGGTTTTAGGGTTTAAGAACCAAGGTCCTCAAGAAAGATCAAGATCAGAACCACAAGTCAAGAACAAGAATTAGAGGGGCTTAAGTACTTACAACAAGAACAAGATCAAGAACTTGCAAGAACAAAGAATGTGGTATCCTAGCATATCAAGGACATGATTAAGAGCCTACAAGTAGGCTATTTACTGAGTCTTGTCCTCATTCCTCATTCTCCACATTTTTTCCAGGTAATAAGGAGCTGGTTGAGGTCGGGAGCGGACTCTAGAACAGGTGCTATAGAATAACCTCACCCGTCGTCTCAACCCTTTTATTTTAAAATGTTTTGTGTCTAGTCCTTATTCTGTCTTTTAACTATTATGTTGTATTTTAAATTACTAATGTGCGCACACTATTTTGGTATAATGTAAGTTATGTTTTAAATTTTAATGATTTTATTTCACAAAATATTTACCCGCCTTTTAGAGCCATTGCATCAGCCATGTCCTTACAAAGAGCTTCATTTGTGTAAATGAGTGCAAATAGTGGCCAAAAATTCCTTTAGTGTACACGTGAATAAAGTGTTGAGTGTTCACGTGATAAAGTGTTGTGAGGTCTTTTGTATTTTCTTAACCTAGTTTTGCAGCAAAGTTTTATAAGTAGATTAGATGATGAATCTTCTTGAAGAAGTGGAGAATCATACGAATCAAGACATCTCAATCATGCAATATAAGCTTAAGGAAGATGAGTTTTATTTATCCTAGTTACAAATTTTTTTGTGGATCTCACTAATGTATTTTATGAATTTTTATTCACATTTAGGTTACATTTATGGTAACAACAAGGAAAAAAAGAAGAGTTAGCAATCTCGTGGAAGCAACCACCCTCGCATCAGAAATCTCGCGATAGACATAAATGGTTTTTATGAATTTCCTTAATGCATTTTCAGTGAGCGCCGAAGATCTAGTAGAAGTAGAAAACAGGTCAAAGAGACAAAACCGATAGACTTTTGGATCTAGGTTCAATATGGGTGGCCCAACAAGCACTAAATCACTCCCCAGCAGCCCATGACCTGAAAAAGACACTCTCCGATAAATGCATGCGTGACCTGACAAACTAGTCATGCTCTTCTCATGTGCAGAGCACACGCTTCCCACCTCAGTCGCAACTCACACGACTCGTGTGTCAACTCCATCATCATTTGTTTTCTAGTTTTTGGATATACATGTTTATTATCATTTCTTACATGTTTTTGATTTATTTACGAATTTTATTTTTATTATGTAAGTCCATGGAATTGATAAAACATTTAAAATGAATATTTCCACATAAAAAGATCACATCATACATATGGTACGACTCTATTTTAGTAAAACAAATAAGATCGTTACATTTTCATAGTGGTTAATTATAGTCCTAAGAGTATGAATGATACAACTATTAAAATTCCTCATTTTCATAGTGGTTAATTATAGTCCTAAAAGTATGAATGATACAACTCTTAAAATTCCTAGTTGAACGTTAAGGTTTCATGTTGAGGCTATATATATAGCCACTTATGTTGTCTTGTAGAGTAAAAAGATCATTTATGCCTTCTTTTAACTAAGTAATAAGTTTTTTTTTTTTGTAATGCTATGTAATTTAGGTTGTATGTTTAGTATCATTTAAGCTTGACATGATCGATCTTGCCTGGGGAGTGATTCAAATCTCAAACAAGTATTTTTTTTCTTTAAGATATTCAATCAACAAAGTAATTCATTATCATGAAGCATGATTTAACTTCGGTTTGATGACGGAGACGCCTCATGGAGGGACATTGAAAGAAGGACAACCAAACCAAAAAAGATAGGTGAGTGATTTGTGGTTCACTACCACTTTTATGTATTGCAGGATAAGCAGTGTCCATTAATTTTTGTTGACTATGCTATTTCACATGTAGTATGATGATATCAAAGTTAGGTTTCAATCGTGGGACCTGTGAGTTATGGGTCCACCACGCTTCTGCTCATATTAATCGTTTTGATCTCTAGCTTTCATCATAGATTTTTAGTTCACTTATGGCAAACTTTGAGAAAATATATAAAAAGGTATTAACGGCTCTTCAACCCTTATATCATTCTCCATGACGTGAGACATTCTAACTTTACTATTGATATTTGTACTCCTTTTTCTATATTTGTACTACTTTTTTTTTTTATAGTAGTATGATTGGGTGTCCTTTGCTTTTCTTTGTCGCGAGATATGCTTCTCCCACTCGTCTTTGAGTACTGCTGTGAAACCAAAAATTATAATTTGAGCAATAGCATGATCAAATTTACCTCGGAGCCTGTAGTAATATTTGGGGCTTTCATATAGTAATATTTGTACTAGTTTTTCACTCTATGGTGCGGATTTTTCTAAATTTTTTCTTTAATCTTCATAACTTGTCTTGGAATGGTTGAGAGACTGTTGTTTGAGAAGTTATTTTAATGTTGGATATTTCAGATATCCTTCAAGGATGGAAAGCTTTTATCATCCCTTGAGCACTTCTGAACGGAGAGGCTTTGACATTTTCTCCATATTGATTATCGAACTCACATTCCTCAAGAGGAGGACGAGTAGACTGGATGATTCTTCAAAGGGAAGTTTTCATCTTTATTGAGTAATCATATTGGGGCACGATTCCATCCATATGACTTCTCATCTCATTTCTTTCTTCTTTAAAAAATTCTTCAAAGAAGGCATTCCTCTCTCGAGTATTCTTTTTTAATGTGAAATCCCTTTGCAGGAATTCTTTATCAGCAAAAATTTCATTTGTGATAACATTGATCTGGTTGAAGATAGATGTATCCTCTTCCGTTTGAGTTGGAGATCTAGGACTGTCTTCATAATGGACTAAAACTAGTTTTTTGTTGTAATCAAGAGACTCTACTTGCATAGATCTTGTCATGTTGATGATTTATGGAGGTATTAGAGATTCACGAGGTATTAGATCTCGAGCTTAAGAATTCCTTTACCTTTGGGAAGGAAATTTGATTCTCATTGAATCTTACTTCTGGGCTTTCCGTTATGATGTTCGATGATTTGAGCAGACTGTGAGTCTTTCCTGATTGGGGGGCTCTCATCTTCAATGAGATGCAACGTGTTGTGTCGCACATGATTGAACATGCATGCATAGTTGGCGTGTGTGGTCAAAAAAGTTTGAATTCCACATAAGTGATGTTTGAATGTCGAAAGAAAATCCTGCCTAAGGTCCAACAAAGCCACAAAGCCGGATAAAAAATATGAATAGGGATTGAGTACTCCTTAAGGTTTTTTGTGAGCATGTCAAGATTAGACTCCCCATAGTAGACGCATTTTAAAACCATGAGGTTAACAATACATAAAATTTTAAAACAGACAACTTGTGCCAGTAGCGGACTTAAGTTTTAAAAAAAAAATAAAAATAAATGAAAGTTATGGGATTAAAAACAAATCCCTTTTAAACCAAAGCCTAAATCTAACACCTTCCACGACTAAGCCAAACTATCCCAACAATTGTGTTTGGACTAACTAAGATAGTCGAGCTATCTCCAAACATGAGATTGTATCACGATGCATGGGTCGTGTTGTTGGGAACCGAGATGACCATGAGATGCAACGTTGTTGTGTTGCAAATGATTGAACATGCACGCATAGGCGGCGTGTGCAGTCAAACAAGTTTTAATTCCACATTATGATGTTTGACCCAAACCCTGCCTAAGGTCCACAAAGCCACAAAGCCACATGAAAAATATGAAAGGGAATTAAGTACTCCTTAAGGTTTGTCATAATCGTATCAAGATCACGAAGAAAACAATATGAAATAAACAACAGCTGTGGGATTTGAATCCATGCCCTTTTGAACCAGAGTCGAAATCTAGCACCTTAGACAACTCAGCCAAATTGTACTGTCGAATGTGTTTGGAAAAATCAAGATGGTCGAGCTATCTCGAGACATGAGATTGCAATACGATGCATGGGTTGTGCTGGTGGGAACCGAGATGACAATGAGATGCAACAATGTTGTGTTGCACATGATTGAACATGCACGCATAAATGGCGTGTGTGGTCAAACAAGTTTTAATTCCACATTCTGGATGTTTGAATGCTGAAGAAAAAATCTACCTAAGGTATAACAAAGCCACAAAGTCGAGTAAAAAATGTGAATGGAGATTGAGTACTCCTTTAGATTTATCGTGAGCGTGACAAGATCACGAGACACTGGTCGAAGTTGGATTAGAATCTCTTCATAATAGACGAGTTTTAAAACCACGAGGTTAATAGTGATACATAAAAAGTCAAAACAAGTATGACTTGAGGCTTTGCAAAAAATGAAAATAAATGATAGTATGGGATTTAAACCCATGCCCTTTAAAACTAGAACCCAAATCTGGCATCTTAAACCACTTGATTAAACTGTACGACAAATGTGCCTTGACAAACCAAGATAATCAAGCTATCTCTAGACATGAGATTGCAATACGATACATGGGTCAGATAATGAGATGCAATGATGTTGTGTCGCACATGATTGAACATGCGCGCTGTGTGGTCAAACATTTTTAGTTCCACATTATTTATGTTTCAAACCCTACCTAAGGAACAACAAAGCCACAAAGCCGGGTGAAAAATGTAAATGGGGATTGAGTACTCCTCCTATAGGTTTATCGTGAGCATGTCAAGATCACGAGGGAACAATGCCACAAAGCCGGTGAAAAATGTGAATGGGGATTGAGTACTCCTCTTTTAGGTTTATCGTGAGAATTTTTTATGATTACAAAGGGGAGAAAATTAGGAAAATTTTGCTCTAGGTTTGTTATTTTATAATTAATGAATCACGTGGTTGTTATTTTATAATTAATGAATCACTCCGTTGTTGTGATGTTTCATAATTCATTGAAGCATTCATACAGAGAGAGAATATGGATGTGAGTGAATTTCAAACTTCTGATGATATATTAGAATGCCTATGATGATGCATCGATATTGTCACGATATTATTATTTGGACATGTTCATTATTTTAAATTTTATGGTTTTATGGATTTCATACTATTTTTTTTTTTAAATGATTTGTCATCATAAAAAAAAGGGGAGATTGTTGGCTTTTTGTTCTTTAATCTCAAATTAATTAATTAATTAATTAATTAATTAATTAATTAATTAATTAATTAATTAATTAATTGATGTTTTGATGATAACAAACCTACCTTCAATTATTAACAATTCTTAGTATTTTGTGTATGGTGTAAGGTTGGGAATAACGATTTCAACGTCTTTTTTGGTTCACTCAAATTATTGATAAAATGGAGAAGTTTCAGTCAAAACAAGATACCCGACGTGATGATGTGGTGGCAAAATTGATGATGTGGTGATAAAATTGACATCATGGACCAATCGAAATATGACATTTATAACTTTAGTAGAGTTAACCAATGGTGGAATTTTCAATTGCTTTAAACTAAAATAAAAAATTTTCGTTACTAGTTTTCTTGAATTATAAAATGATTACAATTACGCTTATAATATTTCAATTAGATTTATAAAACTTTTCAATTACTTTTAAATGGTTTTCATTAACATTTGTTTTTATTATATTATTATATATATATATATTTATATATATTTATATATAATATATATAAAATAAAAATGGATTTAAAATAATATATATATATATATATATATATATATATAATGAAACATGTGGTCTATAATTTTTTACGATAAATTTAAAAATAAATAAATATTATTTTTCGTGGTCCACGTTTCAGTTCACGTTTTAGTGGTTCGTATTAATTTCTATTTTTAGGACTTCATCACTGTTTAAACTCATCACTTACGTCTTGATCACTATTTAAACTCATCACCTCTTCATATTTTTTAAAACAACACACACAATATAGAACACAATACACAAATTCCATAGTTTTCTCAATCTAAATTTTTTTTTAAAAGCCTCTATTGTTGCTCTCTCCAAAGCTTCCAATTCTATTGTTGTTGCTCTCTCCAAAGCTTCCAATTCTATTGTTGTTGCTCTCTCCAAAGCTTCCAATTCTATTGTTGTTGCTCTCTCCAAAGCTTCCAATTCTATTGTTGTTGCTCTCTCCAAAGCTTCCAATTATAGTGTTGTTGCTCTCTACAAAGCTTCCAATTATAGTGTTGTTGCTCTCT
>NW_019268610.1:236967-268156 GCF_002738365.1 Cucurbita moschata | reverse complement strand
TTGTTGCTCTCTCCAAAGCTTCCAATTATAGTGTTGTTGCTCTCTCCAAAGCTTCCAATTATAGTGTTGTTGCTCTCTCCAAAGCTTCCAACTATAGTGTTGTTGCTCTCTCCAAAGCTTCCAATTATAGTGTTGTTGCTCTCTCCAAAGCTTCCAATTATATTGTTGTTGCTCTCTCCAAAGCTTCCAATTATAGTGTTGTTGCTCTCTACAAAGCTTCCAATTATAGTGTTGTTGCTCTCTCCAAAGCTTCCAACTATAGTGTTGTTGCTCTCTCCAAAGCTTCCAACTATAGTGTTGTTGCTCTCTCCAAAGCTTCCAACTATAGTGTTGTTGCTCTCTCCAAAGCTTCCAATTATAGTGTTGTTGCTCTCTCCTTCTAGTGTTGCTCTCTCCAAAGCTTCCAATTCTAGTGTTGTTGCTCTCTCCAAAGCTTCCAATTCTAGTGTTGTTGCTCTCTCCAAAGCTTCCAATTCTAGTGTTGTTGCTCGCTCCAAAGCTTCCAATTCTATTTCTTTCATCACCTCTTCATATTTTTCAGAACACAACACACAGAACATAGAACATAATACACAATTTCCATAGTTTTCTCAATCTAAAATTTTTGTTTAAAAGTCTCATTCTATTTCTTTCATCACCTCTTCATATTTTCCAGAACACAACACACACAACATAGAACACATTACACAATTTCCATAGTTTTCTCGATTTTTTGTTTAAAAGCCTCCATTGTTGCTCTCTCCAAAGCTTCCAATTCTATTTCTGGTTTATTGCTTCCAATTCTATTTCTTGTTTATTGCTTCCAATTCTATTTCTTGTTTATAGCTTCCAATTCTATTTATGGTTTATCTTATTCTTGAGAGAGATGTCTATTGTATTGTGAGAAAATTGTAAATCTATTACTCCATAGAGTTGTGGTGTATTTCTATAAGATTTCAGACAATTGTACCGGTTTGATCCTGAGTCGTGGCAAAGGATTGAGTTTGCTCTTAAACTCGTAAAAAGAGTAGTGTACCGGTTTGATCCTGAGCCATAGAAAGGATTGAGTTTGCTCTTGTATTCGTAAAAGAAGCGGTGTAGCAGTTGGGCTCGGGCTCTGATCCGAAGAAAGAGTCAGAAAGTTTTATTCAAATTCCCAAGAGGCACTTGGGGAGTGGAGTAGGTCGAGTTTGACCGAACCACTATAAAACTACGGTGTTATATTTTCTAACCCTTTTTGTATTTAAATTCCTCTTCTATTTAAATTCTAAATTGTTGTTAATTTTTTTTTACATGGTATCAAGTTTTATTGTTATTAAAAAAAAAATTATTGTTGAAACCCTCTTCACCCATTCTAGGGTTGTCATATCGATCCAACAAGCTCTCCATACAAACTGAATTAAACAGAGGAATTCGCATCTCAATCATGTAAAATTGATGGAATGAGAAAAGAGAATAAGGAAATAGAGAGTTATCCCATTTTGTTGTCGTTCGTCAATGGAAGTTCCCTTCCCTTGAGCTCTCACGTCCACCTCTTTACCCTAATCAATCCTTGTTGGTCTCCTTTTCCTTCTATTGTCAACAGCTGCTGGATTAGGATTTTCTTCTTCTTCTCTGGTTTCACAGCAGTTCACAGCAGCGAAGGCTGCTGCTGTCTAATCCGATTTCTCTCTCCAAGTGTGGCCCCTCCCTATTTTAGGTATCCTTTTCCTTTTATAATGCTTGTTTCTTCTAATTTAGGGCTGAGAAAGGACAAAATTGTCCACTTAAGATGTTTATAATTTGGTAGCGAATGATCCACTTGGACTTCTGATGTGGATTAAAATTTCTAGGTCATCCCTGAAAAGTTTACTTTCTGGATTGCTTTAGCATCAAGGTCGGCAATTTATTTGCAGATTTGAAAGCAGTGTTGTTTCCAGATTTGCTATAACATCATGGTTCAGCATAAATGTTCTAGAATTTTACCAAATAGTTCAATTAAGTGTACAATGAAGCTCGATTTATGGAAATTAATCTTCTTTCATATTAAACCACAATTGGCTATTTCATGTATACTAATTTGAATAAATGGAGCAATTAATGAGAAAATGGTGAGTATAAGTGCAAAATTAATGGCAACAAGACTTGATATAACTCTACTTTTAGAGAGTTATCAAAAAACAAAAAAAAAGAAGAAAAAGAAACAAGGTTGAAAATTACCAAAAGAAGAGACGAGGAGCAATATCATCACAACAATGAAAGCCAAGTTGAGACTAAGTTTATTTGCAATTATGTTGTATTGTAAATGGTTTGATGGGATGAGGTTAGTTTCATTGTTGTCCATCTCATTATATAATCTTTGGGACAATATTCAATTAATTTGCTAATATGAATTTTAGAAATACAACATTAAATGGGATGTTATGAATTTAATACACTAATGTTACCATTTACAAACTTAATGTGAAGATCACAAAAGGGATGCAAGTAATGAATTGGGATCAAGTTTTTATTTCTTCCAAAGGAGGGAAAGAATAAAAATATATAGATATATCATTTTAATCTCACCCCTAAGAAATATTTTTCGGGTTGACCGGTTACAATAGCTCAAGTCCACCGCTAATAGATATTGTCTACTTTGATCTGTTACAATAGTCAAAGCTCACTGTTAACAAAAATTGTCTTCTTTGATATGTTACAATCGTCCAAGCCCACCGCTAAAAAATATTGTCCGTTTTGAGCCGTTACATATTGCTCTCAGCCTCACGGTTTTAAAACGTGTCTGCTAGGGAGAAGTTTCTACGACATTATAAGGAATGTTTCGATCCCCTCTCCAACCGATGTGAGATCTCACAGTTACATTTTTATTATACTCCGAAGTTTAGTTTTCATTTTGTTATTGGTTCGAATATTTTACATTTTACTCCTAGTTGTCAATAATGCTCAGTTTGGTCTTTAGCGTTATCTTTTGGTTAATTAATTTCAAATATTTATGATGCTAATCCATTTTGTATCATATCGAAGAGATTCCTATATTCAGGCCGAAGAAGCAATGTCACTCGATCACTATCAAATCGACTGCAATCTTTTTTGTCCGTGAGCATCCCAATCCCAACAGAGCGTCTTCTACTTCTAATTGGTCATGAACTAGATCAGAATCATTCTCAACGAGTCCATAAGAAGTGTTCCCATTTTATTCATCGGGTCCGAATGGAGACCAAAGGTCTTGAACAAACGATCCAGCAGAACAACTCAAAAAATAAAAAGTATCGTTAATTTCTTCATAAATTTTTTTAAAATTTATTTAATTCTTTTAAACATTTATAGATATTAACCTTACGAATCAAAACATCGTAATTAGTAAAAATTCATGGATGAAAATGTAAATCATGTGTAGCGACTCTAATTTTAAGGTATGCAATATACATATTAGGAGAGTTTTCAAATGTTTTCATGAAACCTTGGAGCGTTTATAGAAATATTTCAAATATTTACATGACAATAAAATTTAAATTAATATACAATAGTAATTATGAATCATGTTTTTAACCGAAAAATGTTAGGAAAACAATGACTATTTAAAAAAACACCATAAGTGACCCTATTGTTAGGATAAAAAAATACACACATGCAAGTCTTTCCATGTCTAATGGGACCTAAAATCATATTCTGGTTTTAGGCTTAATTAAGACAAGGTCGTAGTATGGGACTGGTGAGGAAGGTGAAAACATTAACCATGTGACGACTGCAGTATTTTTGTGTTTTAAAATGCATCTACTTCAATTTGTTTTATGTTTTTGGGTATAGACAAGGTCGTGGCGCGCGAGAGGGACGAGGAGATTGAACTTATTCTGATCTTTTAATAACTTTCATAGTATTGTATTGTTTTGTTTAATGAATTGTGCTCATCTTATTGTTAGGTTGTGGAGCCTACTCTCTTATGTATAGCTTGGTCAACGGTTATATCCGGTTAAGCTATATTCGGTAAAGCTATATATGGTAAATAGATATATATATAGTAGATTGTTAAATCTGGTAAAGCTATATACAGTAAATTGAACCGTATATATATCCCATCCGGTAGAGCTTTGAAAATGTACTTTCTGTATTCTCTCTTACTGTACATACTTGAAGTCATCAATATAAATTCTTTAGCCAGAATTCTCCTTGCATTCTCTCTATCCTGTTCTTTGTGTTCATCTAGATCGAGTGTGTGCATTGTTGTGCGATCCTAACAACTGGTATCAGAGTTAGGCGAAAGTCACCACGATCTGTGAAGATGGAAAGTTCAAAGATTGGAATTGAGAAGTTCGATGGATCTGATTTCAGTTTCTGGAAGATGTATTTTGAAGATTATCTGTACCAGAAAGATCTTCACGAACCCCAGTTGGGAGTGATGCCGGATACCATGACCACGGAGCAGTGGAAGCTCAAGGATCGAAAAGCCTTAGGGATGATCCAGTTGATGCTATCCAGAAACGTGGCGTTTAACATCATCAAGTAGAAGACAACGTCAGATCTGATGAAGGCGCTGTCGAATATGTACGAAAAACTGTCAGCTATGAACAAGGTGTATTTGATGCGGAGATTGTTTAATCTACAGATGTCTGAAGGTGGATCTGTTATGTATCATATAAATGAATTTAATATGATCGTAAGTCAACTGAGTTCGGTAGAAATTAATTTCGAAGATGAAATTAAAGCATTGATTTTGATGTCATCTTTACCCAAGTCGTGGGATACTGTTGTTGCCACAATCAGCAGTTCGCGAGGATCTGATAAACTGAAGTTTGATGAAATTCGAGATGTAGTTCTCAGCGAAAGTATTCGCAAACGAGAAATTAGAAATTCATCTGGTAGTGCTCTGAGTGTTGACCAACGGGGAAGAAGTAAACCGAAGGGCCCAAACAAAGGGCGATCAAAATCAAAGAACCGAAAAAAATCTCCAAATAGACCAAACGTAACGTGTTGGAATTGTGGAGGAAAAGGTCACTTTCGGACAGGTTGTACAAGATCAAAGAGGAAGAAGAATCACAAATCTGAAGATGATGATGATTCTATAAATTTAGCAGAAGACATTAGGGATGCTCTAATCTCAGCGTGGACAGTTCGATTGAATCCTAGATTTTGGATTCAGGTGCATCTTTTCATTCGTCTCCAAATAAAGAGTTGTTCCGGAATTTCAAGTCTGGAAATTTTGAGAAGGTGTATCTTGCCGACAACAAAGATTTGGAGATTAAAGGAAAATGAGATGTCTGCATAAAAACTCTGACAGAAAATCAGTGGACATTAAAGGATGTCAGATATATTCCTGGTCTAAAAAAGAACTTGATCTCTATTGGTCAGTTGGACAGCACAGGTTATGCAACAAAGTTAGGAAAGAGTTCGTGAAAGATTATGAAGGGTGCTACGGTGGTAGCATGTGGCTCAAAATTTGGAACCTTATACACCACTGCAGGGTGTATGATCATAGCTGCTGTTGCTGAGAGTGCTTCAAATTCAAGTCCATGGCACAATAGACTTGGACATATGAGCGTGAAAGGAATGAAGATGCTAGCCGCGAAAGGAGTTTTAGAAGGTCTGAAATCTGTTGATGTGGGTCATTGTGAGAACTATGTTATGAACAAGCAGAAACGAGTTAGCTTCACAAGGACCGTCAGAGAATTGAAGAAAGTGAGGATGGAAATGGAACCATATGTGGAGCAAGGTTCGATGAAGCAAGTGGGAGTTGAGCTTGAGTTGCAAGAAAACTCACCTAGTGATGTTGTAGTAGATACTCATGAAACTCCTGAGACTACTGCTGAGGAACTAGATGTGGAGCATGGTTCCAAGACAACGAAGCAAGTGGGAGTTGAGCTTGAGTTGCAAAAAAACTCATTTAGTGATGTTGTAGCAGATACTCATGAAACTCCTGAGACTACTGCTGAGGAACTAGATGTGGAGCATAGTTCCAAAGCAACGAAGCAAGTGGGGGTTGAGCTTGAGTTGCAGGAAAACTCACCTAGTGATGTTGTAGCAGATACTCATGAAACTCCTGAGACTACTGCTGAAGAACTAGATGTGGAGCATGGTTCCAAGACAATGAAGCAAGTGGGAGTTGAGCTCGAGTTGCAGAAAAACTCACTTAGTGATGTTGTAGTAGATACTCATGAAACTTCTGAGACTACTGCTGAGGAACCAGATGTGAAGCATAGTTTCAAGGCAACGAAGCAAGTGAGAGTTGAGCTTGAGCTGCAGGAAAACTCACTTAGTGATGTTGTAGCAGATACTCATGAAACTCCTGAGACTACTGCAGAGGAATCAGCAGTGGAGCAAGTGACACTTGAACTGGTGTTGAGAAGATCATCCAGTACTATCAGAGTACCAGATATGTATGTACCATCATTACACTATCTGTTGCTGATGAAAGGGAACCACAACCCTTTGAGGAGGCCCTATAGTTGGAGGATACAACCAGGTGGGAGCAAGACATGGATGATGGGACGTCTAGGCTTAAAAAATGTGTTGTACTAAGGCTGAGTACGTGGCAATAGCTGAAGTTGGAAAGAAGACGATATGGATGATTGACTATCTGGAAGAATTGGGCAAGAAGCAGTACGAAAAAATTCTTTACAGAGATAGTCAGAGTGTCATACAGTTGGTGAGGAACTCGGACTATCATTTAAAGATACAACACGGAAGGCGATACCATTTCACTTGCAGGTTAGTGGAAGATGATGATGTGTTTTGAGAAGATAGAGGGTGCAAAGAATCCAGCAAACATGTTGACAAAATGTGTTGATGTTGGAATATTAAGGTTGTGCAAAACCTCAATTGGTATGGTGCAGTGAAGATATTTATGATCGTTTGAGAATGAAATTCTTGGTTGACTGGATCAGTCTCCAAGTTGGAGAATTGTTAGGCTGTGGAGCCTGCTCTTTTATTTATAGCTTGATCAACGGTTAGATTCGGTAAAGCTATATTCGGTAAATAGCTATATATAATAGATGGTTAAATATGGTAAAACTATATACAGTAAACTGAACCATATATATAAATCCTGTCCGGTAGAGCTTTGAAAATGTACTTTTTGTATTCTCTGTATTCAATCTAACTGTACATACTTGAAGTCATCAATATAAATCCTTTAGCCAGAATTCTCCTTGCATTTTCTCTATCTTGTTCTTTGTGTTCTTCTAGATCGAGTGTGTGCATTGTTGTGCAATCCTAACACTTATAGAGTGAAAAGTCAAAATTAAGTTGTAGTGTTGCTGTTCGCTGTTCGCTATTCGCTGCCCCCACAGATTCCTTTCTCTCCCGCATATAATCCCACACAAAAAGAGAGAGCATAGAGCTTTGACTCGACCTGTGGGTCCTACTAACACAAAGTAAGGACATGAGCATGAAGTGGCTAATCGAGAATGCTCATAACATCCTTATTTATTGATTTTAGTTGAAAGATTTTGATTTTCGGTAGCAAAGACATTTGCTTGCAAGATATATGACAACTAAAGTATAAAAACTTAAGCCCAACACTAGGAGATATTGTCCGTTTTGGCTTGATATGTATCATCGTCAGCCTCATAGTTTTAAAATGTGTCTATTAGGAAGAGGTTTCCACACCCTTATACGGAATGTTTCGTTCCCCTCTCCAACCAATATGGGATCTCACAATCCACCCCTTTGAGGGACTAACGTCCTCACTAACACACTGCCCGGTGTTTGACTCTGATACCATTTGTAACAGCCAAGCCCAACTCTAGCAGATATTGTCTGCTTTTGGCCATTACAAATGGTACGAAAGCCAGTCACCAGACGACGCAAAACATTGGTCGAAGTAGGGCTAGACCCTCTCCATAGTAGATGCGTCATAAAACCTTGAGGCTGACGATGATACGTAACGGCCCTATAAAACGTTCTATAAAACGACACAATTCACGCAGTCATCTCTCATCTACCTCAATCGCTCATCCACAATAATCAGACTCGAACTCATAGATCATAAACGAAAAGTAATTTTTCAATTTAATCTAATATATAATATTGAAATACATGGTTTTATCAGTCTTATTCATTTGTGTAAAGCATATTGCGATGAAAATAATTGTATTTATTGAATAGTTGTTGAGAGCCACTTCTTAGTTTTGAGTGGTGTCACTCATATTGTCATGCTGGAAGCTGAAGTGCGGCGGCGGGCTCTTAGATACGCAAAAACACAACCCAAGTTTGCACTCACAAACCTTAGGATTAAAGTAATCTTGGACAGTGTTGCACGTAATATGAATATGACTTCTTTGTATTATTCCCAATGGTTTGCTTGTCACTGTTCATCAAACAAAGTAATACTCAAATTAATATCAAAATCAATCTAATGACTCAAAAAATTCGATCAACCCAATCCAATCTGTGTGGTTCGAGTTAGGTTATGAACTTATTTGGACTAAATTCAAATAACTGAAAACTTTTATCATTGAGTTGGTTTAAGGGTTCTCCCGAAACTAGATTGGATTGACCGAACCAATCTAGTTCGAGTTCAGTCATGAACTTATTTGGACTATATTCAAATAACTGAAAACTTTTATGATTGAGTTGGTTTATGCTTCCCCCAAAACTAGATTGAACCAAAAGAATCTAAATTTATTGTTAATTTTAAAATATACATTTTTGTGTATAATACAATTATATATAAGCATTTATGTTGAATTGAGTTCTATTGAGTTCCTTCTTTGGTACCCCTAAAACTTATTGGTTTGAATCTTTATACAATCAAACTTACTTTTAATTTTAAGATATACATGTTTGCTTAAAAAATATACACAAAATTGAATTGCAAATCTTGACCAAACGTATGAAAATAAATAAACATATATTTTACAAACTAATGTTTTATTTTTATCCAAATAAAAAAATTGAATAAATAACTCGAACTACCTTAACCAACTATCTATCCCAAAAAATTTATGGTCGAGTTGGGTTGAGTTAGATTCATTATATAACAACAGTTGTTTATGCTAAAAAATTTATAATGCAAATAATTGGGTTCGGTCTAAAAAATGTCATAATCTGACCTGACCCGACTCAACCCTCAAACACTCATACATTTTTTAATAACTACAAGATACCTGTATCGAAGACGGTNTATATATATCATGAACATTGAATGCGGAAATACTTTATTTAAACTTTCATAAGACGACATCTTCATTTTAAAACACAGCCATGTTCTTACGTGTTTTGAAAACACTTTTAAAAACGACACAACAAAAAATAAATAAACGTTTAAATTAAAAGCATCCTATTCTAGCCTAAGTCTAAGAAAATAATACATCTACCCTATGCATGTGCCATGGTCTCGAATTGCGTTGTCGTCGTCAGCCGTACAGAAATGTCTTGCCTTAACCTGAAATAGTGGTAACACGTGGCTTGAGTATTTTGAGAAATACTTAGGAAGTGACCCCACTATTGGGGTTAAATGCAAGAAACATGCGAATGCAATGACGGGATCTATCATATCAGTCTTTTTTCCCACGATACTATACTAATGGGCAGCTTAGATATGTGCCATATACTCTACACACAACCCATACGTGCAAGTACAAGCTCATTAGACAGTTCGCACACCGCTGGACCCCTTTTCTTGTCGGGCGAGCCTATTCTGGTAGCTCCTTATGCCGGACACCCATTAGAATTAGTAATCGTCATGGCAGCATTATATAAAACATAATAATACTTCATCTATCTAGTGGTGTACGTGTCCATACCCTCGTGATGGAATAGGGGTATCCCCCAATGCATGAGCGTAATGCATGAAGTCCCAATATTTTTTCATTTCGTTATCATTTAATACAATCCCGCTAGCGTTTCATACATATCATATCGTTTTTCATATCATTTCACATATCGAATATCGTTCATATCATATCATTTCTCATTTTTTAGTTCTCGTATCATACATAGTTCTAACGAGGTTATATTTCATGTCATTCATATTATGTTGTATACATACAAGTTAAGAGACATAACATAACGTTTCATGCTTTTAACATAACATCTCATCATATACATCTCATACCATAATATATCGCATCACAATATATGATATCATAAACATGTAAATTTATCCCATATCTTGTACCATAACATAATTCATATCATATCACATCTTTATATATATATATCCATCGGTCATTCACATCTTGTATCATAATCATATCATATCGTAAACACACACACATATCATTGAACACATCGTACTGTAAGTATTATCATACAATTCACATATTATAACATATACATAACATATTATAAACATATCGATCCACAAATAATTAACACATATTGATATATATGACACGTGCAGAACCACCGGGCACGTCAACATCAAATATATATTTCATTTAAACACATTTTTCATTAATTCTATTCACAATTAATTTTTGCTAATTTAAAAGAAAAAGAAGATCTTACCAATAAATTTTTATCTCTTCTTTTGGTTAAATGATTGTAGGAGGGATTTCCTTTTTCTCTCCCCAAATAAATCTCCAGTTTTTCTTTTTCTGTTTGTATCTCCATGTTTTTCTTTTTCTGTTTGTATCTCCATGGATGTGAGAGATTGGATGGGAGAGAGGTATTAGTAATTGTATTTTTAATTATTATTATTATTATTATTTCAAAACCATAGAATGAATATTGAAAAATAATCAGTAAGTGACTCCAATGTTAGGGTCGAGAAATACACACATATAAATATGATTCGTGTATAGTGGCATAAAACATCATGTCTTGGACTACAACAAATAATATATACTTCGTGTATAGTGGCATAAAACATCATGTCTTGGACTACAACAAATAATATATACGATAGCTTACGAAAAATGCTATTGTAGACTTTTTATAGCGTTTTTCGTACGTCGTGACAGCCTATGTTATTAAAAGTCTAAGACTTTTTATAGCATTTTTTTACCGCTATAATGGATGCTATAATAGATTATGAAGCTATAGCTTATATAAATTGTTAGGAAAAGAGCTATAATATGTTTAAGATAACAAAAATATTATGCTATCTTTTAATTTATAATAACATTTTTTTTAATGTTATAATATAATATTTAAAACTTTAATCATATTTTATAATAATACTATTTAAACTTTAGGCTCAACAATATTTTCTTTAATATAATCTAATAGAGATATTATAATGTATTTACAGTGTATTCAATTAGATGTACATAAGTTTTAAGAAACAGAAACACATTACTAAAATCTACAAAAGAATAGCGACAATAACAGTGTCCAAGCTTTGTTCATCCAACTTTTTTAACATGTTGAGCAGCCGATACCTTTCTAGTGCATTATCTTCTTAGGAGCAAGTTACCTTTCTTAAGTGTCTGTTATTTGAGTAGGCATAATATCCCAACTTTGTCATAAAAAATATTGTTTCCAGCAGCACGTTCACTCTCTTTTATCGCTTTGTTCCTCCTGCATCCTCTGTACACAATCAATAATGAAGATATCAACATTGCTTTAATGTACCTCTTGGACTTAGCTTGATTTGTTAAGAAAAGAAAATCATAATTGCATTCATCCATCATAACCTCCACAAAACACACTTTTGTTATCCATTAGCAAGTGAAATGAGAAGAATGAAACATAAATTAAGTATTCCATTTGATTATTACGAATATTGCAACAATATTTCAGAATACTACATTTTCTTAATCAAGAGGAGTAAGACAGATAAATAGTTAAAAACTATAATAAAAAAATAAAAAATGAAAATTGAATTTTCTGGCAATGTCCAAACGAATATGGAGTATATGTTAGATTTTTCCAGTGAAATAACATCTTGAATTGTAGCATCTCATACAATCACCTTTAGATGCCAATCCTTCCCTCTTGATTGAGATCAACTCAAGAAGGTCAAAGTAAAACAACAGAGCATGGCCTTCAAGGATGCCAGAGTAAAAATAATCTAAACAGTTTTCCTCCTTGATTTTCTAACAACCATTTGTACGACCATGTTTAGATGTTGTAACATCGTATACAGAAATGTTGCTTAAACTTTATATAAATGGTATGTTGTAATTTGCTTATAGAAAAATAAAATTTGACAGAGTTTCATTAATGTTCTTGTTTTAAAAGTACACAAAAGGAAAAAAACAGAAAACTCTTTTAAAGCATTTATCACAGTATGAACGTTCTTCTTTGTTGCTACTACAAAAGGTACAACTCAAATGATCTACACAAGCTCATAACAAATATGGTGTGTAGAAACTATCAAGTTCGAAAGACTAGTTAAGTAAAAAAAAAAACTAAAACTATACTGTTCAAACTAGTTTTTTTTTTAATGCATATAACATCCATATATACATTTTACTTCAACTCCACAGTCCTACATGAGTCCTACATGATTTCCCATTTGTTCCATCTTGCACCAACCAAACCAAACTTATGTATGGGGGCTCAAGTTGGTAAACAACCAAGAATATAGCTAAGACAAATGATACTCTCGTGCTTTTGTTTAGGCCAAACCAACATAATCAAGAAATGTATTAGTTAATTATGATAAACAACTAAGAATGTAGTAGAGATACTGTAATAGAAAAATTGTAATAGAAAAATTCGTACCTGAATTAGGGACTTGGAGCAAAGTATGACCTAAAGATGATTTGTTCAATTGAACATATTCAAGTTCGGAAACAAACTCATTTCTGGTGGAATCTTTGCTTTAAAGCTGCTCCATGAGGGATTCAAGTATCTCAAGTGTCCGTAGAATCTCATTTCTGCTGAGATACCTTCTAATCTATTCCTTGACAGGTCCATCCTTGTGAGTTTCTCATATAGCTTGTTTGATCCTACTGGGACTAAACCAATCAGCTCAACCAATCAGCTCGTTCTGAGACAAATTAATCTCCTCCAAACCCAGGTCATGAATGGCTGAATTGATTGCTCTGCAGCTTGAGCTCTTTCAGGTTATGGATAGCTTAAATCCCTTGTGGTAAATATCTAGATAGAACATTTTTGGAAGATCCAATGTCGTGAGCCTTGTCGAACACCAAAATCCAAGGTACCAGAAAATTGATTGGCTGAAAGATTCAGAACGTTTAAATATAAACACCTTGTGGGCAATGTGTTGGGGACAAGGCCGAAGCATATTAGATGCAAGAGAAAGATAATGAAGCGAAAGTAATTAATAAACATTTCATCCAGAAGAGGCGCACAGAAGAGATTATCAGAAAAATCAAGAAATCTAAGTGGGTATCCGTCCAGATAAACCATTACGACTGGAATTAACCGTATGAAGACCGGGAGGTAGAACAAGCTCATGACTAAGATTGCCAGAAAGCGAGAGTACCTTGAGATGCTGCAATTTCTCAGACCCTCTTCCGGTTCTCTCTGGTAGCCCCAACCCATCGAGGGAAAGCTCGGAAACTCCATTGATGGGGTTGCATTTGACGAACTCCCAGGGACAGGGAGAATCATCTTTATTCCAAGACGGGTGAAAGGAAGAAGGGTCGTGGGAGGCCTGATTTGAGAAGAAGAAGACAAGATTGCTATCCGCGATCGTACTAACCCTAACCTAAGGAATTTGAAATCTCTTTTCTGTGTTTTTTCCTTATTTTCCCTTTTCCGTTTTTTTATTATTATTATTATTATTTTTTTTTTTTTATGTTTTCTATTAATAGCGTAATATATAAAAAGCAATCCTCAAAAGCTATTAAAGGGGCAATTTCTTGTAGTGGGGCTTTGGCTCTAATTTCATTTTTTTTTTTTTTTTTTGGTGGATTTGGATGCATTGTACTTTTCTACACATTGCCCACACACATGCTCCAGCTTGGGTTCTAGATGCTTTATTTTTTTTTTCTATTGAGGAACCTAAACCAAAGCTTGAGAGATAGTCATAAATATAATAACGAGGGATGTATATGCTCTCTATAAGAGAGGAGCAAAGATGTCCCTAGACCAACTAGATTCCATAAGGGAATTGAAAGTTATGTCAATGATAGATCTCACCTAAACCGTATCAACATAATATAATGATCGTAATCGTAATCACAATATAAATAATTATGACAATAATTTTTAGATAACTCTCTTTCTCTCTCTTTCTCTCTCTTTCTCACTTTTTCTCGTCCTTTAAAATTGAGCATTTTCTAAAAGTTCCTACTATATCAAGCTACTCTTTCTTTTTAAATAGAAACTAACTGCACACCCAAGACTAGAATGTTTATGAACTATGGAGCTATAGAGTTCAAGATAGAGTCGAGTCTCGATTTTTGACTCATGATGTCTTTGTCATGTATATGATTCTTTATGATATGTTGTTATGAATAATTTGTTGTATTAAATAGCTTGATGTGAAACGAGCATGTCAGTGTATCTTGTATTCGTATGATATACTATGACCCGAAACCTTGAGAGGCACACGAACTAAACAAAAATATTGTTTATTTATTATGAAAATCAAAATATAGGGTCACATCGATCAAGTTCTTTATGATCATCTTCATTATATTGATTAGTTGTTTTGAGGCATTTCTTTGATCTCCTTGTTGTCTTCTAAATAAATGTTCTTACTCATCTGTGAGAGTTGGAGTTGAAGTTGAAGGGATGCTTCTTGCCATGACAAAAGCAGATGTTTAATTTACAATCACAAAACACATTATCCCTACAATCATCTGCAGTTCTGCATGAAATACCTTTAAGATAGTTGCCTTTTGTGCCTATTGGTTTGCTTGTACCTGCATACGTAAATAATTTTCAATCAAATTTGAGCCATCTAGTCACATATAATCAAAGAGTACTAAATTTCAGCTCGATATCTAGGATTCTTAGCATTTGAAGGCTCCAACATTCTCCTGCAACATGCTCACGTTACCTAGTCTTCGGTTCTAAGAGGGAAGACAGTCCCGACATACCAACATGTTTTGTTCTCACTAACATACTTAGAAGTCATCCAACATAATGAAAATTACGCTTAATTTTTTAGGTCATGTGATTGAGCCATTGAAAAGAAATTTACACATTGTTTTTATCTACTAGGAGAGGTGTCGCGTAATACCGTTTATAACACCACATGCATAGGATTCATATAAGGATTCATAATCTGAAGTCGATACTTGATGGCACCGACATTCCTATGCAACCCTAGCGACATGGTCAAGTTACTGACACCTAGTTTCTAAGAGGTGAAGAATATCACCAAAGACTCACATGGGTCATTTCGACATGATTTGATCTCAATCATATGCTTCTTAGGAAATTTTCTAGGAAGATACCCAAAAACAATTGCTTCGTGAAAAACACACTTAATTTTAAAGTTCCTACGATTGAAACTCTTTTATTTTATATATATAATTTATAATGCCTCGCGTCGAAGATTCAGATCAAGATTCGAAATTCAGATTCAACATCTGATGGCCTCGACATTCCACTCTGACAAGATCACATTACTTACTCCTTATTTCTAAGAGTGAAAACTATCCCCACAGATCAACACGAATCATTTCAAAATATTTTATCCTCACTCAACATATAATTAATCCATGAAAAACACACATAAAGTTATATATACAATTCGTAATATCTATACATACAATTATTTTATGACATTTCCCTCAATATTATCATAAAATTGAAATATCGGCTTTTAAAATGAAGAACAACAAAAAAGATGAAAAATAAATGAGATTGACAATTACCAAAATAAAAGAAGAGGAGCACTATCATTGCAACAACCAAAGCCAAGTTGAGACTAAGTTTGTTTGCCATTATATTGTAAAATGGTTTGATGGGGTGAGGTGAGTTTCATTGTTATCCATCCCATTATGGGACATTCAATTCCTTTACTAATATTTGATTTTAGAAATACAACATTAAATGGGATGTTATGAATTTAATACACGAAGAAATATTATGATGAACAAAATTAACCTACAAGTTCACAAAAGGGATGCATGTAATGAATTGGGATCATTTTAATCATTTAAAAAAAAAAGATATATCATTTTAATAACTACAACATATTCTAAACCTGTATCGATCACGACGAAGAACAAGATGATTGTAGCTAGGAAAGTGAACTTGATAGAAATGTTCTTGTCCATAACTTTGGGAGGGATTTTAGAGCTTTTTGGGTGATGATAATTTTGTTTGTCTTCAATTTTGTACCCAAAATTTTTATATAATTGAGGAATATTTGCTAAATTAGGTAATATGAAACCAAAATATGGTATGATAACCCAATGGGAATAACTAAAAAAAACTAACAAACAAATTAGCCAATGAATTTATCTAAATTTGATGATAATATCCTATATTTTGGATGTGATTCAAATAGAAATACTTTTGACCTCTAAACAAATATTTCAAACCTTTCTTTTTAATAGTAGAATGAATATTGAAAAATATTTGGGAGGTGAAAATCAAATTAAAAAAAGATAGAAAAATATAAATAAATGTTGGATTTAGCATAAAAGATTTCATTATGTAGCCTCCATAGGAGAAGCCAACAACCGTTTATATGTCCTTTTCATTATTGTAAATTTTTTTAAATTATAGAATGAATATTGAAAAATACTCAAGAAGTGACCCCACTATTAAGGTCGAGAAATGCACGTATGCAAATATGATTTTGTGTCTTGTGGATAAAAACATCATGTTTTGGCTTTGGCTCTAATTTCATTTATCGGTGAATCTGGATGCATTGTACTTTTCTACACACTCCACACGCATGCTCTTTGCTTGGGTTCTAGATGCTCTACTTTATTTTCCTATTGAGGATAAACCTAAACCAGAACTCGAGAAATAGTTGTCCATATAATAATGAGGGATGTATAAATTCTCAAGAAGAGAGGAGCCGAGATGATCCACAGACCGACTAGATTCCATAAGGGAATTGAAAGTTAGGTCTACGGTATATCTCACCTAAACCGTCTCATCATAATATAATAATCGCAATCATAATATAAATAATTGTAACAATAATTTTTAGATAACTCTCATTCTTGTCCTTCAAAATTGAGCATTTTCTAAACATTCTTACTATATCACCCTACTCATCTTTTTAAATAGAAACTAACTGCACACCCGAGACGAGAGTGTGTATGAACTATGGAGCTATAGAGTTCGAGATAGATTCGAGTCTCGATTTTTGACTCATGATCTCTTTGTCATGTATATGATTCTTTATGACATGATATTATGAATAATTTGTTGCATTAAATAGCTTGATGTGGAACGAGCATGTCAGTGTATCTTGTATTTGTATGATATACTATGACCTGAAACCTTGAGAGACACACAAACTAAACAAAAATATCGTTTATTTATTATGAGAATCTAAATACAGGGTCACATCGATCAAGTTCTTTATGATCATCTTCATTATATTGATTAGTTGTTGAGAGGCACTTCTTTGATCTCCTTGTTGTCTTCTAAATGAATGTTCTTACTCATCTTGTGAGAGTTGGAGTTGAAGTTGAAGGGATGCTTCTTGCCATGACAGAAGCAGATGTTTAATTTACAATCACAAAAAACATTATCCCTGCAATCATCTGAAGGCCTGCATGAAATACTTTAAGATAGCTTCCTTTTGTGCCTAATGGTTTGCTTGTACCTACATACATAAACAATTTCCAATCAAATTTGAGTCATCTAGTCATGTATTGTAACTTCCTAAAAGTGAAGGAAAGCCACCTATGCACGACCTAAAAGATCCAAGGAAAGAAATTATGAGGATTAATCAAGGAAACGGGACTTAGTGAGTCATTTCTATACCCTAAGGAGTAATCTTAAGGACTTAAGACCTTTGGAGAAGGTTGGGATGAAAGCATAAGGGAAAGGGACGAAAATGTCATTTTTCCAATTATCAACGATCTTGCCAGATTTTTAATTCCTTATCAAGAAGGAATTTCAAGATGTTCCAGACGGAAAAATGACCAACAAGAGATGAAGAATTTATAGGAAAATTATGGACTTTTCAAGAAAATAATAATAAAATATTCAGAAAGTGGCAAATTACCAAAATACCCTTGAAGTTAAGGATAATTACGGATTTTCCATTCTGCTAAAAAATTAGAACCTTCACAGTGCCTTCTGCACAAAATCCTTCGAATCTCGACTGTCAGCCATTGGATCTCCTCCAAACTTGTATATATTCTAGAAAACTCATGGATCATCACATCCAACGGCTAGTATTCAAAACCAAGGTCGGTGAGGCTCTGATCGGAGTAGATATTTTCGACAGATTTTTTAGAAAATCCAATCTACAATTCATGATGATTCTGGACCTCCCAATGTTGGTTTAAGTTTCCCCTATAAATTCTGTAGTTGGGGCAATCGTTTGGAACAAGAATCGAGCAAGATTTTGGGTCAATGTCGGTTTAAGTATCCCCTATAAATTCTGTGTTTAGATTTTAGGTCTCCTACTCTCAGATTTCTTCCAAATTCGAGAGCAATTCTCCACCATTTCCTTTCAAACTTGTTCCTATAGCTTCTAAACAACATTACCCACAAGTTCTATGAAGGAATAGAGTCCTGAAAGTGCCTAGAAACCATTCCCCCCAATCCAATCCGCCATTAAAAAGCTTCAAGAAAAACTCAAAATTCCAATCCAAGGATATACAAGTATTCTTCGAGCAAGGACGACCTCAATAGGTTTCTGCACCTCCAAGGAATGTTTCCATAGAAGACTGCAAAGAGAAATAACCTCAGGAACGTTCCCAATTGAAGAAAATCTGTTTCGGGCTCAAATTGGAGGTAAGTGTCGAATTCCTATCTACGACCACTTTTCCTTCAAATTAAGGATTCCTTTAGCTTTAGAAAAGAAGATGAATAACTTTGATGAAGGAATAAAGAGTTGAAACGTCAAAGAACAAGATACCTAAGAGATTGTAAATCGTAGGCGTCGGGTACCTTGTAGACCGAGAGTGATTTCTCAAAATTAAGGTCCCACACTCAAAGTCATTCCTCCAAACTAATTCCTAGCTCTTCCTTGTAACATCTTCTTTAAGTTTTATGAAGGAATCGAGGGGAGAAACAGTGTGATTGGAGCTGGGGAGGGCGAGTTTCAGACGGCGGCGCGAACGCTCGCACGCGTCTTCTTCCCGTCTGGAGGAAGAAGACGATGACGTGACCAGTTCACTTGAACTGGCCATGTCAACCCAAAACTCGACCTTCCCTCGATTTTTCTCAATTTTAACCCCCTTCCAGACCGATTCTTATGAAAAACTCTATGATTCCAGAAAGTAGACACAATAAGGAGTCTGTGAAAGGAAAGTTGAGGTAATTTGGGTACCGGAAGCTCACAAACAGAGGTCCCGAATGTTGACAACGAGGTAAGTAGCCACCTTGGACTTTTTGTTAAGAAATACTTGCAGGAATCGCTTGAATTTCCATATGAACCCTAAACCAAGTACGAACTAGGGTCAGATGAAAGAAAAACTCAAAGAACGCGAGTTAAGAACCTAAACCGATCAAATTGCTCGGTAATTAGATAACATTAGAATAACCAACTAGATGAACTCCGCTGCCTATGAAATTTTAATTCTGAGCATATTATAGCACTTTGAGGTTATATATGAAGTTTGGTAGTCATTGGATAAGGATAAGTGGGTAAACCAAGAAATGGTGCAAAATGACCATAATGCCTCTAAGGATATCTACCTACAGTTTATGACCTAGATGGCCTTCAAATGCTATGAAACCATGAAGTAGATCCTATTTTATGATGTTTGATGATTTGGTAAAGTTAAAAGGCATTGGAACACGTTAAGTAGCAAAACCAAGAATTAGGGATGAAATGACCAAAATGTCCCTAGGATTTTTTATGAGATTTCAAGGTCTATACGTGCTCCGGATGATTTGCTACTTCTTATAAGGTCGATTATGAAGGACATGAAGATAAGTCTGAGGTTTCAAATTGATTGGAGTAAGTTTGGAATCTAAACCAAGTTAGGATCCAAGAAACACCTAAAGGAAACACCACAAGACTTCAGACTCTTCTAGAGCCCTCTAAAGAACTCCCTAAGAATCTATGACCTTCTAGAACAACTTACACTAAGATGGGTTCATATGGTTACAAATACAAGTTACAACTTATGTCTCAAGGAATTAAAGACCTTAGAAACTTACAAGATTAAGAACCAAGAACAACAACACACAAGACAACCACCCAAGTAAGAAGAATGCTAGGTACCACTCAAGGACAAGGGATCAAGGTCCCCAAACTCAGAAATAGAAACTCAAGAATGCTAGGTAATACTCTAATCATGTCCAAAGTGACCCATGACCTCCCACCAAGCGGTGCCCGAGAATTCCTCTTCTAGGTGGGATGCCTTACACCATGTTTCCTTTGCAGGAAGTCATGCCTCAAGTTTCCCTCACCTATTAGAGATGCCCTGCAGACTTGCAGGATGCCATGTTCAAGTATGCACCGAGCAAGGGACCTTTATGGTCTATCAAGAGGAGTAGTCTAAGGTCACGAAGGAACAAGAAGAGAGTAAGTTACCTTAGCCATGAATCAAGAACCTCCTAAGACCTCCCACGGTACAGCATGCTCATGACTTAGACTACGCTGATTGGAACGCATGAAGCCTTGAGTGTAGGTAAGCAAACTGAATTATAGGGCAAGCCCTTGATGCAGTATTAAGACTTCATCGCTTGGAATGTAAGAAGCCTTGGATGTAGGTTTTTAGACTATGTCGCTTGGAACGCATAAAGCCTTGGGCATAGGTTAAGAAGACTATATTATAGGGCAAGCCCTTGATGTAGGTTTTAAAACTATGTCGCTTGGAACGCATGAAGCCTTAGGTATAGGTTACGCAGACTATATTATAGGGCAAGCCCTTGATAGAGTTTTAAGACTACATCGCTTGGAACGTAAGAAGCCTTGGATGTAAGTTTTTAGACTATGCCGCTTGGAATGCATGAAACCTTGAGCATAGGTTAAGCAGACCATTTCGAAGGGCAAGCCCTAAGATGCGGTAAGACTTCGTCGCTTGGAATGCATGAAGCCTTGGACGTAGGTTAAAGCTGTGACGCTTGGAACGCATGAAGCCTTGGACATAGGATTGTCAGGTACATGTCTAGTGCCATAAATCCTAGGGGGAGTGTCTTGGAGAACGAATCAATAATAGAACAAGAACCAAGAAAGTACCAAGAACAAGAGAAAGATCAAGGACTAGAACATGGATCAAGATCCAGTTCTAAGGACAAGAACCAGGAACAAAGGACAAAGAACCAAAAACCATAGTACTAAGACCCTTAAAGGAAAACCAAGGTTTTAGGGTTTAAGAACCAAGGTCCTCTAGAAAGATCAAGATAAGAACCCCAAGTCAAGAACAAGAATTAAAGGGGCTTAAGTACTTACAATAAGAACAAGATCAAGAACAAGCAAGAATAAAGAATGTGGTACCCTAGCATATCAAGGACATGATTAAGAGCCTACTAGTAGGCTACTTACTGAATCTTGTACTCATTCCTCATTCTCCATTTTTTTCCAGGTAATAAGGAGCTGGTCGAGGTCGGGAGCGGACTCTGGAGCAGGTGTCATAGACTAACCTCACCCGTCGTCTCAACCCTTTTATTTTAAAATGCTTTGCGTCTGTTCCTTATTCTGTCTTTTAATTATTATGTTGTATTTTAAATTACTAATGTGCGCACACTATTTTGGTATAATGTAAATTATGTTTTAAATTTTAATGATTTTATTTCGCAAAAAAATTTACCCACCTTTTAGAGCCATCGCATCAGCCATGTCCTTACAGAGAGCTCCATTTGTGTAAATGAGTGCAAACAGTGGCCAACAATTCCTTGAGTATACAAGTGAATAAAGTGTTGAGTGTTCACGTGATAAAGTGTTGTGAGGTCT
Organism: Cucurbita moschata; assembly: GCF_002738365.1. NCBI lineage: Eukaryota > Viridiplantae > Streptophyta > Magnoliopsida > Cucurbitales > Cucurbitaceae > Cucurbita > Cucurbita moschata. The sequence goes on along the minus strand of NW_019268610.1, from coordinate 246,345 downwards.
TTTGTATTTTCTTAACCTAATTTTGCTTCAAAGTTTTACAAATAGATTTGATGATGAAGCCTCTTGAAGAAGTGGAGAATGATACGAATCAAGACTTCTCAATCATGCAATATAAGCTTAAGGAAATATAAGCTTAAGGAAGATGAGTTTTATTTATCCTAGTTACAAATTTTTTTGTGGATCTCACTAATGTATTTTATGAATATTTATAAACATTTAGGTTACATTTACAGTAACAAGGAAAAAAAAAAGAGTTAGCGATCTCGTGGAAGCAACCACCCTTGCATCAGAAATCTCACGATAGACATAAATGCATTTTATGACTTTTTATTTCCTTAATGCATTTTCAGTGAGCGCCGAAGATCTAGTAGAAGTAGAAAACAGGTCAGAGAGACAAAACCGATAGACTTTTGGATCCAGGTTCAATACGGGTGGCCCAACAAGCACTAAATACTCCCCAGCAGCCCACGACCTAAAAAGGACACTCTCCGAGAAATGCATGTGTGACCTGACAAACTAGTCATGGTCTTCTCATGTGCAGAGCACACGCTTCCCACCTCAGTCACAACTCACACGACTCGTGTGTCAACTCCATCATCATTTGTTTTCTAGTTTTCGGATATATATGTTTATTATCATTTCTTATATGTTTTCGATTTATTTACGGATTTTATTTTTATTATGTAAGTCCATGGGACTGATGAAACTTTTAAACTGCATATTTCCACATAAAAAGATCACATCATGCATATGGTACGACTCTATTTTAGTAAAAAAAAAATTAGATGGTTACATTTTCATAGTGGTTAATTATAGTCCTAAGAGTACGAATGTTACAACTCTTCAAATTCCTCATTTTCATAGTGGTTAATTATAGTCCTAAAAGTATGAATGATGCAACTCTTAAAATTCCTAGTAGAAGGTTAAGGGTTTCATGTTGAGGCTATATATAGCCACTTGTGTTGTCTTGTAGACTTGAAAAAGTAGTAAAAAAATCATTTATGCCTTCTTTTAACTAAGTATTAAGTTTTTTTTGTAATGCTATGTAGTTTAGGTTGTATGTTTAGTATCATTTAGGCTTGACATGATCGATCTTGCCTGCGGAGTGATTCAAATCTCAAACAAGTATTTGTTTCTTTAAGATATTCAATCAACAAAGTAATTCGTTATCATGAAGCATGATTTAACTTCAGTTTGATGATGGAGACGCCTCGTGGAGGGACACTGAAAGAAGGACAATCAAACCAAAAAAGATAGGTGAGTGATGTGTTGACTATGTTATTTCACATGTAGTATGATGATATCAAAGCTAGGTTTCAATCGTGAGACCTGTGAGTTATGGGTCCACCACGATTCTACTAATATTAATTATTTTGATCTCTAGCTTTCATCATAGATTTTTAGTTCACTTATGGCGAACTTTGAGATAGTATGTAAAAAGGTATTAACGACTCTTCAACCCTTGTATCTGCTCCATGACTTGAGACATTCTAACTTTACTTTTGATATTTGTACTACTTTTTTTTTTCTAGTAGTATGATTGGGTGTCCTTTGCTTTTCTTTGTCGCGAGATATGCTTCTCCCACTCGTCTTTGAATACTCCTGTGAAACCAAAAGTTATAATTTGAGCAATAGCATGATCAAATTTACCTCGGAGCCTGTAGTAATATTTGGGGCTTTCATATAGTAATATTTGTACTAGTTTTTCACTCTATGGTGCGGATTTTTCTAAATTTTTTCTTTAATCTTCATGACTTGTCTTGGAATGGTTGAGAGACTGTTGTTTGAGAAGTTGTTTTAATGTTGGATATTTCCGATATCCTTCAAGGATGGAAAGCTTTTGTCATCCCTTGAGCACTTCTGAACGGAGAGGCTTTGACATTTTCTCCGTATTGACTATCAAACTCACATTCCTCAAGAGGAGGATGAGTAGAGTGGATGATTCTTCAAAGGGAAGTTTTCATCTTTATTGAGTAATCATATGGGCGCACGATTCCATCCATATGACTTCTTATCTCATTTCTTTCTTCTTTAAAAAATTCTTCAAAGAATGCATTCCTCTCTTGAGTATTCTTTTTTAATGCGAAATCCATTTGCAAGAATTCTTTATCGGCAAAAATTTCATTTGTGATAACATTGATCTGGTTGAAGATAGATGTATCCTCTTCAGTTTGAGTTTGAGATTTAGGAGTGTCTTCATAATGGACTAAAACTACTTTTTTGTTGTAATCAAGAGACTCTACTTGCATAGATCTTGTCATGTTGATGATTTATGGAGGTATTAGAGATTCATGAGGTATTGGATCTCGAGCTTAAGAATTCCTTTACCTTTGGAAAGGAAATTTGACTCTCATTCAATATTACTTCTGGGCTTTCCGTTATGATGTTCGATGATTTGAGCAGATTGTGAGTCTTTCCTGATTCGGGGGCTCTCATCTTCAATGAGATGCAACATGTTGTGTCGCACATGATTGAACATGCACGCATAGGCGGCGTGTGTGGTCAAACATGTTTGAATTCCACATAAGTGATGTTTGAATGTCGAAGGAAAATCCTGCTTAAGGTCCAACAAAGCCACAAAGTCGGGTGAAAAATATGAATGGGGATTGAGTACTCCTTAAGGTTTTTCGTGAGTGTGTCAAGATTAGACTCCCCATGGTAGATGGTTAACAATACATAAAATGTCAAAACAGACAATATGTGCTAGTAGCGAACTTGAGGTTTTAAAAAAAATGTTGTGGGATTAGAAACCAATCCCTTTTAAACCTGAGCCTAAATCTAACACCTTGGACCACTAAGTCAAACTATCCCAACAATTGTGTTTGGACTAACTAAGATCGTCGAGCTATCTCTAAACATGAGATTGCATCACAATGCATGGGTCGTGTTGTTAGGAACTGAGATGACCATGAGATGCAACGTTGTTGTGTCGCAAATGATTGAACATGCACGCATAGGCGGTGTGTGCAGTCAAACAAGTTTTAATTCTACATTATTCATGTTTGAAACTCGTAGGCAAACCCTGCCTAAGGTCCAACAAAGCCACACAGCCAGATGAAAAATATGAAAGGGAATTAAGTACTCCTTAAGGTTTGTCATGATCGTGTCAAGATCACGAAGCCGCACATTTGAAAGAGTATGACTTTGACACGATGCACTGGTTGGAGTTAGGCTAGACTCTCTCCATAGTAGATGCGTTTTAAAAACCATGATGTTAACAACGATAAATAAAAAATCAAAACAAACAATATGTGTTAGCAGCGAGCATGAGGCTTTACAAAATATGAAAATAAATGACAACTGTGGAATTCGAATCCATGCCCTTTTTGACCAAACTCGAAATCTAGCACCTTAGACAACTCGGCCAAATTGTCCTGACAAATGTCTTTGGACAAATCAAGATGATCGAGCTATCTTGAGACATGAGATTGCAATACCATGCATGGGTTGTGCTTGTGGGAACCGACATGACGATGAGATGCAACAATGTTGTGTCGCACATGATTGAACATGCACGCATAGACAGCGTGTGTGGTCAAACAAGTTATAATTCCACATTATGGATGTTTGAATGCCGAAGAAAAACTCTGCCTAAGGTATAACAAAGCCACAAAGTCGAGTAAAAAATGTGAATGGAGATTGAGTACTCCTTTAGATTTGTCGTGAGCGTGACAAGATCACGAGACACTGGTCGGAGTTGGGTTAGAATCTCTTCATAATAGACGAGTTTTAAAACCACGAGGTTAATAGTGATACATAAAAAGTCCAAACAAGTAGGGCTTGAGGCTTTACAAAAAAATGAAAATAAATGATAGATATGGGATTTAAACTCATGCCCTTTAAAACTAGAGCCCAAATCTATGACAACTATGGGATTTGAACCCACACCCTTTTGGACAAGAGCCTAAATCTAGCACCTTAGACCACTCGGCCAAACTGTCTCAACAAATGTGTCCAGAAAAACCAAGATGATCGAGTATCTCAAGACATGAGATTGCATCACGATACATGGATCGTGTTGTTGGGAACCGAGATAACGATGAGATGCAACATTGTTGTGTCTCACATGATAGAATATGCACACATAAGCGGCGTGTGTGGTCAAACAAGTTTTGATTCCACATAAGTGATGTTTGAATGCTGAAGACAAACCTTGCCTATGGTATAACAAAGCCACAAAGCCGAGGTGAAAAATGTGAATGGAGATTGTGTACCCCATACGGTTTTTGGCGAGCGTGTCAAGATCACGAAGCCGCACATTTGAAGAAGTATGACCGTTACACGATGCACTGGTCGGAGTAGGGCTAGACTCTCTCTATAGTAGACGCGTTTTAAATCATGAGGTTTTTAGAATATGTGCTAGCAGCGGGCTTGAAGGTTTACAAAAAATGAAAATAAATGACAGTTGTGGGACCACACCCCTTCAAACCAAAGCCTAAATTTTGCACCTTAAACCACTTAGCCAAACTGTCTCGAGGGATGTGTCTGCACAACCAAGATGGTCAAGCTATCTCGAGAAGCTATCTTATTGAGATATAATATCTAGAGTATATATTATTTATAGAATATATCTTAGATATTATATCTTAATATTCTTTATTTATGATTTGATTTACTGTATATTTTATTTTATTCTCAGTATTTAATTATTTTATATTTTCCTCATTTGTACTCGTTGAATCCTATTTAAAGGATATGAATATCAATGATAATACATACCTTCCCAATTCTATTTTCTATCTCATTCTTAACATGGTATCAGAGCACCGATCTTGGTATTCTTAAATATCAAAATTTTCTCTATGGCGGAATCAGCTAGATCCAGCTTCAAAAATTTGGATGTTGATTCAACACATCCTTATTATATTCACCACTCTGATCAGCCAGGATATTCACTTGTTCCAATCAAATTAAATGGAACAAATTATCAATCCTGGAGTAAATCAGTTATGCATGCTCTTATTGCCAAAAAGAAAATTGGTTTCATTGATGGCACAATTGAAGAACCGTCTCAAGATGCAAATTCAATCGAATTTGAACTATGGAATCAGTGCAACAGTATGATAATATCTTGGTTAACTCATTCAGTTGAAGTAGATATCGCTGAGAGTATTATTCACGCCAAGACAACTCATCAAGTGTGGGTTGATCTTCACGATCAATTCTCACAAAAGAATGGTCCAACAATTTTTCAGATACAAAGGTCTATAGGAATGATGTCAAGGGAACCATGATATTGTCAGTATATTTCACCAAGCTCAAAGCACTCTGGGATGAATTGGAAGCATACTGCACACCATTTACCTATAATCAACATCAAATACATATTGATCAACGCGAAGAAGACAAGTTGATGCAACTACTTATGGGACTCAATGAATCTTATAAAATGGTGAGATCTAACATATTGATGATGACTCCATTACCTAATGTGAGGCAAGCCTATTCATTACTTGTACAAGAAGAGATGTAGTGTCAGGTAACTTCTGAATCTACTGAGAATTTCTCGATTGCATCAGCAGTGCAGAAGAAAACAACATATTCAAAACTCGCGAAGGATAAATCATGTGAACACTGCAATAAAAGTGGTCATACAATTGATGAGTGTCGATTCCTTAAGTTTCACTGTAAATTTTGTGATAGAAGGGGACATACAAAATATCGATGTCAACAGAAAAATAATTCTAGAAGGGCAGTACAAATCAATCAACGCAACAATCGAGGATATCGATCATCTACAAATATGGCCGATGTTTCTTAGTTGAATATAGAAGAACAGTCACCCAATTCCATCCCAAATTTTTCTTTTGGGCAATTACAACAGATTGTACAAGCCTTATCTGCATTCAATCATCGTCCTTTTGGTAATTCTGATAATAAAATCAATGTTGCAGGTTTGTTTCCAGTATCTGCATTATCTATTAACTCTACGAGTTATAATCCATGGATTCTCGATAGTGGAGCTACAGATCATATAGTATCCAAAGCTTCTGTTATGACTGAACCAAAGGCTACCACCATATCTACAATAAATTTGCCTAATGGAGGGACAACACACGTGTCACATACCGGCAATGTTTCTTTTAATCCTAACCTTAAATTAAACAATGTTTTATGTGTGTCTTCATTCAACTTAAACCTAATGTCCATCAGCAAACGTACCAATGACTTGAAATGTTATGTGGCCTTTTATCCTGATTTTTATGTTATGCAAGACTTGGCTACGGGGAAGATGATTGGCTCGGGTAAACAATTCGGAGGTCTCTATCATATTTCTTCATCTCCAATCAAGTCTTCAGCAAATCAAGTATCTCAGTCATCTGATTTGTGGCATTTACACCTAGGTCATCCTTCTCCTCCTCGTTTTAAATTTCTAGCTGATCAATTGCATCTTAATAATGTCACTCTTTCTCATAATTGTAGTATTTTTCCATTAGCAAAATAAACTAGGTTGTCTTTCCCAAAAAGTTCAATAACAACCCATTCTGCCTTTAATTTGATACATTGTGATGTTTGGGGACCACATAAAATTCCAACCCATTCTGGTTTGCGTTTTTTCTCACTGTTGTTGATGATTTTACTCGATGTACTTGGGTTTTTCTTATGCAACACAAATCAGAAGTACACCATTTGTTAGTAAACTTTGTTAAATTCGTTCAAACTCAATTTCATACTACTATCAAGATAGTTAGATCAGACAATGGGACTGAGTTCCTATCTTTGCAACCATTTTTTACTTCTTGTGGCATTAAATTTCAGCGCACTTGTGTCTATACTCCACAACAAAATGGAGTCGTAGAACGTAAGCATCGTCATATCCTAAATGTAGCTAGGTTTCTTCTTTTTCAGTCATAAGTTCCACTTAATTTTTGGGGAGAATGCATTTTAACGGCTGTTTATCTTATAAATAGAACACCATCACCATTGTTATCTAACAAGACACCCTTTGAAGCACTCTACAAACGACCACCTACATTTCACCATCTTAAAGTTTTTGGTGGTAAGTGTTATGCAACTGTAGTACATTCTAAGCAAAAATTTGAACCTCGAGCAATTCCTTGTGTTTTCATAGGATATCCTTGTGGTCACAAAGGTTACAAGTTGTATGACATACAATCTAAAAAATTCTTTATTAGTCGTGACGTTAAATTTTGTGAAGATGATTTTTCTTTTTCATCAGCTTCAGAAACTTTGACATTAGCTCCTTCAACTCCCATTTTACCATTTCATGATCACCCTACTCAAACATCCATTCTGATCCTTCTATCCCTTCGTCATCTCCTCCGCCTACTATTCCTTCTCCAAATTCATCAGTTCCAGATTCACCAGATTCACCCACTAAATCTAATCTTATCCCACCTGATACATCAGTTCCACTCCGACGTTCTACTCGTACCAAACAACCTCCAGCTTATTATAATGATTATGAGATGTCTTCTAGAGCCAATCATTTAACCTTTAGCTCAAGTCCCAACACTGGCACCAGGTATCCTCTTCATCATTACCTTTCATTCTCTCGTTTTTCTTGTACTCAACGTGCTTTTCTAGCTCTTATTATAGCCCAGACAGAACCTACAACATATGATGAGGCAGTTGGCAATCCATTATGGCAGCAGGCTATGAATGATGAAATTGCAGCATTGGAACGTAATCATACTTGGTCTCTCGTTCCTCTACCACCTGGCCATAAACCTATTGGCTGTCGTTGGGTGTACAAGATTAAACACAACTCTGATGGTTCTGTTGAACGTTATGAAGCTCGACTGGTAGCAAAGGGATACACTCAGGTTGAAGGTGTTGATTATAAAGAGACATTTTCTCCTACAGCGAAACTTACTACACTTCGTTGCTTACTCACTATTGTCGCTGCTTGAAAATGGTTCACTCATCAGTTGGATGTTCAAAATGTCTTTCTCCATGGTAATCTAGACGAGGAAGTCTATATGTCTTTACCACCAAGTATTCGTTGACAGGGGGAGAATATAGTATGTCGGCTCCATAAATCTCTTTATGGTTTAAAACAGGCTTCTCACCATTGGTTCTCCATATTCTCTACCACTATACAAAATGTGGGCTACACTCAGTCCAAAGCAGATTACTCTTCATTTACTAAGAGTAAATGTACTTCTTTCACTGCAACTCTTATCTATGTTGATGATATTCTGTTGACAGGCAATGATCTTAAAGAAATTCAACATCTCAAGACTAGTTTACTCGAGAAATTTCTTATCAAAGATTTAGGAAATTTGAAATATTTCCTAGGTATTGAATTTTCTAGGTCTAGAAAAGGAATCTTTATGTCTCAAAGGATGTATGCTCTAGACATTCTTCAAGACGCAGGTCTTATAGGAGCACGTCCAGAAAAATTTCCTATGGAGCAAAATCTGAAACTTTCTTCAACACAAGGAGAAAAGTTGAATGATCCAAGTAAATACAGACGGTTGGTTGGCAGATTAATATATTTAACCGTTACTAGGCCTGACATAGTGTATTCAGTTCGTATGCTTAGTCAATTTATGCATGAACCAAAAAAACCACATTGGGAGGCAGCTCTTCGAGTTCTGAGATACATCAAAGGTACTCCTGGTCAAGCACTTCTACTACCATCTGAAAATAACTTGAGATTACAAGCATATTGCGATTCAGACTGGGGTGGTTGTCGAACTTCCAAACGATCTATTTTTGGGTTCTGCATTTTCCTTGGAAATTCAATTATTTCTTGAAAGTCAAAAAAACAAACCAATGTGTCCAGATCATCAGCAGAAGCCGAGTATCGAGCTATGGTAAATACTTGTTTAGAGTTAACTTGGTTAAGATACATTCTCCAAGGCTTGAAAGTTTCACTATCCGAACCAGCATTATTGTACTGTGATAATCAAGCAGCATTACACATAGCAGCCAATCCAGTTTTTCACAAACATACGAAACATATTGAAATAGATTGTCATATAGTTCGAGAAAAATTACAACCTGGAATCATCAAACCATGTTATGTTTCGAATAAAATGCAATTGACAGATATTTTCACTAAAGCTTTGGGAAGACATCAATTTGATTTTTTGAAAGACAAGTTGGGTGTGATTGACATACACTCTCCAAGTTGACCAAGTTGAGGGAGAGTATTGAGATATAATATCTAGAGTATATATTATTTATAGAATATATCTTAAATATTATATCTTAATATTCTTTATTTATGATTTGATTTACCGTATATTTTATTTTATTCTCAGTATTTAATTATTTTATATTTTCTTTTATATTTTCCTCATTTGTACTCGTTGTATCCTATTTAAAAGATATAAATATCAATGATAATACATACCTTCCCAATTCTATTTTTCTATGTCATTCTTAACCTATCTCTATTCTCAGTAT